>NW_020189293.1:1363798-1375257 GCF_900000015.1 Plasmopara halstedii
CTGAGTCGTCTTCCAGGTACTTCTTCCATCCGCTCGACCCATCACTCAGACGGGTTAGCACTGAAGAAGCCCGAACCCCAGAAGGCAATATCTAGCGAAAACCAGCTAATATTTCAGCAAGTTTCCACGCCCATTGGAGAGCTATTATGGGTGATGCTGACAGTCCTACAGGGCCACCACCAATTGCAAATCCTGACAGTCAACGAGAGCTGCTGAACACGATTGACAAGCGTCTTACATCAGAAGACCAAGCTTTGCTAAATGCCACAATTTCTGGAGCTGAACTCACCGACGCGCTCAAGCAAATGAAAGCCAACTCGGCGCCCGGCATGGTAGGCCTTACAGCTGTCTTCAACCGCGTCGCAGCTGAGGACTTTAAAAAATGCCTGAGTACATTTTTCAATTACCAGCTGTCATGCGGCAAGCTCTTTTCTTCCCAACGCAAGTCAGCTGTGTGCATGTTACACAAGAAAGGCTCCAGAGATGATCCTGGCAACTTCCGACCAATCTAACTCATTGGTTTTGATGTACAAACCCTGTCCAAGGTTCTGATCTATCGCCTTCAAACCTTTCTTCCTCATCTTATACATGGCGATCAGAAGGCTTGCGTGGAAGGTCGGTCTGTACATCATCACGTGCGCTTCATGGCGGATCTGCAGGATGTCGTAACTGCTCGCAACTAGGAAGCCTATGCCATGTATCTCGACCTTGAGAAGGCATACGACCGGATCAACTGGGACTATATGCTCCAGATGCTCGACCGCATGGGCTGTGGTGGCGCTTTCACTGATTGGGTGAAGCCTCTCTACACGAATCCACAGGCACACCACTAGCTCAGCGGTCACATCCAATCGCCGATATTTCCCACACGGGGGGTCAAACAAGATGACCCGCTTTCAGCGCTACTGTTCCTTATGGTCATCGAACTGCTGGGAAATCTGCTTCGGCAACATGAAGAGCACGGTGTTTGCATCATCGAAGATCACACCACCACCAGCGTCTTCTTTGCCGATGATTCAACGCTGCTCCCCATCTCGCTATCCGGTATACAGGCACAGCTTGACTTGGTGCAGCTGTACTGTGACGGCTCTGGGGCCAAGCTTATTCTTACCAAATGTGTGCTTATGAACCGAAATCGTAAGACCAACCCCGTTAAGCATCCCTGGCGTCGGGACGTTTCGGCGCGAGGAGACAGTCAAGTTCCTCAGCATCCTTTTCGGTCAAGATCCAGTCGAAGACGCCATCGGGGAGTTTTTAGACCGGCGTTTTTACGAGGAATTTCTCCAATGCGCTCGGACCCTGAAAGGCCGTCTGCTGCAAGCGCTGACCATGGTCCTCTCTCTGTTGTGGCACTACACGGTGCACGTGCCAATTCCACATCGGGTCGTTAGACAGTGGCAATCTACACTCAACCGCTTTGTGCTCGCTAACCGCTACAAACACAACGCAAAGCACATCGAATTAATCCCCAAGGAGTTTCTTTATAAATCCCACTCCGATGGTGGTCTGGCTATACCCAGCATCAAATCCTCGCTTAAGCGTCAGAAACTCAAGGTGCTGCTTCAATTTATTGCTTTGTCAACCTCGGCACGACGTAATTAAACCACGCCAGGAATTGCAGTTTCGTCACTCATGTTGCCACATGGAAATTTCGCGATTTCCTCGCTATTACCTTATGCAACAGGGTACTTTGCCTCGATGGGACGTACTGTCCCATTGGCGGCGACAGGTCTGGCGTCTGTGGTATCGGATCAAGTAGAAAGTTACATGACGAGGTCTCGCCCCTCTTGCTCGTTTTGGCTATGTGCTGAGCCAACCGAGCTGGTTCCATGCTGAAGGGAATTTTCGGTTTGAAGTCACCCCTCGGATCGATAGCTCAGGGAGACAGCGGCATAGTCTGTGCATGGTTGCTGAACCCCAACGGAGCCTCCGTCAACACATTGCAACGACATTTAAGCTTCGGTGCCTCGCTGACTTTTTTGATAGTGAAGGATCATGGCCGGATGCTATTGCGTATGCGACAAGTCACATTGACTATCGACTCAGGTCAGTTTCGGCATACCAGCAGTACCGGTGGCTTCGTCGCCTACACTACGAAGCAACACAAGTTTTCAAGCGATTACGAGGCATGTGCGGCAATGCACCGCTCCCACCTCCAGGAGTGGGATGGGTGTGCCCCAAGGCACCATATCTTGGTGTGCGTAAGGACAAACGCATATGTGTTGTACCACGGATACCTCGGTCTGAACTACTCTTGCTGGTGTGGCATCGACACCCACCAAGTTCCATCCGATTCAGCTGCACGACGAGCGAGCCACGGTAACCGACATCAATGTGTTCGTGAGCCAGTCCAAGCGTTTACGGCGGTTACTGCTTCCAGTATTCGAAATTTTACATTTCCGACTCGCCTTTCGTCTGCTGCCGGTGCGCTCACGTTCTCGCTCTTGCGCACTGCACACCCAGACATCATCTACTGCGTGCGCATCGGGTGCAACGCGGTAGAGACTGTTTGTTCTTTGACCGCGTCTTAGCAGCAGGGCTATGGCCTGTCCTTTTTTTCGACTGGTCTGCATTCTTCGTCACCAACCCAAAGTGGCTCGATATTGCTCTTGGTCGCCGACCATCCATTAAACACATTTGGTTGGATCATGCCGCCGTGGTGGAGAATCTATGGCAGATTACACGCTGCATTACGCTCCAACTCCTATGGACAGTGCGCAATGATGGTCTGTTCCGTCAACGTACACCACTGCTCTAGTGCCTGCGCTCCAGGTCGTGTATACCACGTTTAGTGTGCACATACGTGCATTTATACGCAAGGTGTACGATAGAGCGCAGCAACCATCTCTGCTGGTTGTTCTGTGTCAGCTTCGACGGTCACACTCGCTGAGAGCATTTATGCGAGCCAACACAGCCCTTTTTGCTGCGCGCCATTTAAAGTAGTCTCAGTACTACATTTTCCCTGCTTCTAGCGTATCTACACCCATTCTAGGGTTCATTTAATCCCATGGAGTGTCCTAAAAAATTCATGCACCTTCAATACCTGATATCATTTTTTACGATTATATAACGTTTAAAAGGTGGAAACGCATATCAGCTAATCAAATATAAAAGCTTATTTGATCTCGCAGTGGATCGACTTAGAGGGGGGAATAAAGTCCGGCAGGTGACTTTGCGCCTCCATTTATTATTGCTCATTTTTCAATTTGCCACCAACCCCCAAGTCAAGACGATCAAGCTCAAATGGACAGCCAAAGCGGTCCTCCCCCGGAGAACTTCACAACCAAGGCAACGGGTCGGAATCTTGACTAGACGGTCGTCGTCCGCGCCCAAAAGGGTGACGGACGGCCTGAGCCCGATTCCCAGTCAAGACGATGCAGTTGAGGCCCCCCGGGACAGCACGGCCGAAGAAAACCGGCCTAGGTGACAAGCTATGCTTCCGAATCATTGGCTTCATCGGCCCAATTTAGGACTGTCCAACTCTGCTCGAATCAGCTTCGAGACAATTGAGTAAATTTGTATATGCTATTCGATGTAGGCGTAGAGAAGTAGGTCGTATCTAATAATACAGACTACTTGAACTCGAACTGACCGTAACCGAACAGAACCAGTATATACCAATAGAAAATATAAAAACTGGTATCCACAAAACATGATCAAGCGATGGTGCTGGCATAAAAAAGTGAATGAGTCAGTCACCTAAGTCACCACGAGTCACCACGAGACCACCATCGCTGAATATCAGCCGACTACAGTTACTCTAGATATTAGAGTCATTATGAGTCACTGAGTCACCACTTCTTACAACTATCTCCCACTTCTTATTAGTCACTACTCTCTATCATACTATACCTTCTTATAAGTATATATTTCGAATATTGATAAGAAATGAAGACTCAGCTGACTCAGGTAAATAGAGATCCTTCTACAATGACTAAGAGAATAAATAGACATCGAAATGAAATACGCTGCTGAATCGCCATAGTGCTGACTCATGGAGACTAAGTGGTGAGTCACTCCAAATCGACATCGACATATATACTTGAATGCTAATCCGATAATGTGATTTTTTTACGCTGATTGTGACATAATAAAAAATGATGATCTTACTGATACTTAGCGCGCAGCTGCGCAGACTTGGTATTCCCACCAAATATACCTTGGCGTGAGAAATGTTCTTCGTGATGCGATTATAGTCACCTAGAGGAAGCTGTGAGTAACTCTGACTCTGCCTCCATTTTGGGAGCTGGCAACGAGTAGTGGTACTCATCAAAGCGAATTGGTTCTGAATCGTGCGTATCAACATATTCACCATCCATTGCTGTGTGTATATTAAAAAAATATTTGTTGGAAAGCTTGAAGAACTATCTAATTGATTGTGTTGCAGATAGTACACTATACTGCCCAAGACCGTGGATTTTGAATACCGAACTCGCGGCAGGAATAATTCTTTAGAATTACACGGGCTCTTAGTAATCCTAGAGGATCAAAGTAAGCCTTAGCTCTGTTTGAGACTGCCATCCAGTGATTGTGGGACTGCCCATTTCGATTATGCAACAGTCTTTGCTTTTGTCGAGATTCAATTTGATGTGCTTTACCGAAAGAGAATTGGCGAGTTTCATGAGTTGATGATCCGTCGTTCCAGACAGTTCAATGATTTTTTTCGCTCATGGTGCTTTATTTTTTTGGCAAGCATAATATAATCAACATCAATATGATCACTAGTCGCCCTATGAGAACTTGTGTAAATGGGTTGCACGCAGAAAATGGAATACGAGAATATCGCAGAGACCGTAACACTGACTGTGCCTAGTCCCAGATTGCTCCAAATGTTTCCTTGTACATTGTGTTTGATGTTCCGCCGACAGCAACTGTGTATGAGGTTCATCAAGAGACGTTCAAAGTGGCCGATGGCGATCCAGTTCCGATACTGACACTACCAGCGGAGGTTACTGTAAGTCTTCGGGTATTTGTCATCAAATCGAATATTTGTCAGTAGCAGTTCCAAAATATGCACTATTAGTGGAGATCGTCCAATAGGCGATCCATAAGATGATTCTTTGAAGCTCAGTATATCGTAGTTACCAATTCCATCGTTGAGTGCATTGCAGCTTAAATATAAATATTACCAAAATTTAGTGTGAGAGGAGCAGTTTCAAACGAATTGGAGTATGGCGTATTGGTGTTGAACAAAATTTTATTAACAGTGTCTGAAACAAGGTATAGTAGACAGCCACAGGATGGTCACCAGAATTTATACAAAAAAGCATCCGCTGAGGTAGCAAGAGTGTATGTATGAGGATATCCGCGTTTGTAAGGATGTCCATTTCCAGCATTGAAACAAAATTTATGGGTCTGCCATGTGAAGCCAACGGCTAGATTAACATTCCAATTACTTGTGAACTAATCAACGCTTGTAGCTGAAACACCTCCAACAAATGAATTCGGATTATCAGTTGATATTAAATTCATCAACGGATACGTTTGTTGTTTGATCCGGATGTAGTTCTTGATGCAATCACCAATCCATTGTATCAAATACTCGATAATGCTCATGTTTTTGCGATTCGTAGTTCTGCCTAAAAAGCAAGCTCTTTGTGCTCGATGTGCCTATAGGCTTAATCCAGCACCTGCATAATCACGTGTCATTCATTGTCTCAGAATATCGCAACATTCCCGATGTGATGCCGGTAATAGTAGAATGATCTGCACCGATCGGCATCGAAATTGCCAATAACGCTCAGCATGAAACCGTACCAACTCCACCCAGTCTTAAATAGCGTGGATCGCATGTGGTTGGTGTTAGATAGTCATTTGCGCCTGTAAAGTAAGAGCTATTAAATAAAGGAGAATTGATAATCGGGAAAGAGACATCTTTATCACTATACTATAAGATGCAAAATTTCTACGAGTCTATCCAGAAATCAGAATTGAAGCGGTTTCCGAAGAACGAGCACTTTGAGCTGCCATTCCGCATGTGCGTGGGGATCCCAGTGGCTCAGAGAAGTCAAACACCGTCCGCTACATAATCTCCCTCTTGAGCAAATGCTTTACGAAGATCGTCATTACAAAGATCACCGAGACACTCCACGATCATACGATCATCTCAAAGAAACTATCGGTAACGTTGAGGTCATTGCAGAGAGCCAAGTAACAGCAATGAGTTAATAATACTCCGAAACAAGCAAACTGATAATCTTCGATGACTTGGTAATGGAGCCGAAAAGAACGCAGGCTCTCATTTCACTGTATTTTATCCAAGGACGTAAACAGGCTGGTCGATGATTTACACTTCTCAAAGATATGTTTGGGACGGCAAAATGATTCGAATCAACTCTCAATACATATTTCTTGGTCGAAATCTAGTTCTTGATATCATCCACCGCGACTTTCCGACTGATATTCCAATTTGAGCATTCATCGATCATTACAAAAGAACAACGTCAGAAAAAACGAGCACGATGATGATGGATATCATCAGTCGATGTATGCACAAAAAACGTTATCGCGGGCTTATAGCGTGCTTATTCACTACTAAGTTTTTGATCGAACCAATAGACGAATACACACGTGGTAATTGCTCCCCACGAATAGTAGATAGAAATTGAATTTCATACTGACTGAAATCGATTGGCTGCGAGAATCGGGCAGAAGTCTCTTGTGCGAGTATGAGTCTGCGATAGCTATGATGCAAGTCTTTATATTGTCCTAGTTATTGATCTAGATGTCCAGTAAAGATATTGCAAGATGTTTGGAGGAGTCGAAAGCCAGAATGGCCGTCAATATGGGATAGGGAAGTGAACGGAGTATGATTCCGAGAGTGTATATCTGCTGAGACAAAATGATCGATGGTGTGCGCGGGCTTCTGGTAGGTAATGAACAATAGAAGTAGTCAGCTGGTTTTGCAGCGGGCTGTCGTAGCTCTTTCGCATAGAAAAAGCTTAGTTTAGGTCGACGACCTTCGTTCGATACTTAGAACCAGTACGAGTGTAACCGATCGCAATCTGCTTACCTTAAGAGTGACTACAACCTTAATCCAAGAATAATAATCTCCTCCGTTTAAAGATGTAAACGATACGTCTCGGTATTATTCGCGGCAAAGCCGTCTATATTTAAATCTATAGGTTTTCCTGTCTTTATAGAAGAACCTGATCAAATATTTAACTACTGGCTGTTCTAGCCACGTACTGACTTGTTGTTTAAGTGTAGCCACACCATTGTGTGATCACACCATCTTGTGTGACCCCGTTACAGGGTTTCTCCTTTGCTAGAGCTGCTGCAGTTGAAGACCAACTTTATAGCACGATCTCTCGTGAATATACAGACTGCACGTCAAAAGTAGTAGAGTTGGACTCCGAGGTTTGACTGACTTATATTTGTCGCGATTGAGCAGTACTGATGGCTCAAAATCGATTGTTGTGCGTAATGACCGGGGCAATCCTAGGGTTGTTAGTATCTCCGCACGACCCCTGGTAGAACTAATCATTGAGCTGGGTGAGTCATCCCTACGGTCTGTGCACAAAATGACAAGACAATGAGATTGGTACGTCTGGTACCAAAGGGACACCCGTCATCGGTTAGTCCATCATTATATACTTATATATCACGGAGTGTGAAAGGTGGGAAAGCCAGACTCAAGGCCTCCACGGATTTTTACATTTTGTTAAAGGAATATCAAAGCATGTTAAAAAAAGCACCACGCGTGTTGTCCCAGATGAAAGAGTACGTCGTGAAACTTAGTACGCAAAAACTTATATTGCATCGCACGGTAATGGCTCTGCGATAGCGCATTTTCTTGTGCGATGCATGAAGCGGACTTATTGAGACCCCCACGTGGTGCCTAAGATTTGTGTCAGCAATACTAACGGCAAGTGACGATTTGTGTATGCTTACAAATAACTAAATGGAGCCACGATTTCGGCTCAAATGCAAGACCTGCAGACAAATTTCGCAAAAATAAATGCCATGATCTGCTGATGCCTCGGTCCCAAAGAGACTTACGAAGGTAGATTGGCTTGCATTAGGACGGTGCAAATTAAGCTGACATAGCGCAACTCCTCACTAATCCCCATTAAAATACTGGGTGTGGTAGATGAGAGGTCTTTTAAGGTCCGGAAGAAAACCCATATTTGGATCTTGATTTGGCCCTCGCGAATGAAGACTGCAGTTCATGCCGTTTTTCACGCCTAATTATATCCAGTGATTCATTACCAGTAAGCGTATAGCCAAGCGATTTCTAAGAAAAACGTTTTGTAGCAAATATAGATCCGTGCATTACAGCTAGTTTTAAGCCAATTTTTAAGATAGCAGGCACCAAATGATTCATGTCAGGCGCTGATTCCCGCAGAAAATTGGTCAGAGGGAAGCGTACTGATCGCGTTGAGAATACTCTTTAAAGCACATGCGCGAAGCGAACACGGTGCTGGAGTGAGTTGGCATTCGTCATCGATTTTTCACTGAATAATAGGGTGTGAAATATTCAACTATATGCTTTAAAAAATTCCCGGTTTCCTTGAAATCGCTGCGAAGTGGCTATGATTTGAATGTGAAGGGGCAGTCGATACTATTGAACTCGCTGACACAACCCCGATACATTTTGTAACATAATTACATGTTTCGTTATATTGAGATTGAGCGTCATGCATCAGGCACACGAACCTATGTCTGAGACTTAGGATATGTACAACTGGCACCGCGATGTCAGAGGAAGGGGAAGCACTCAATTTGTATAAAGGCAAGCGGGTAAATTTAATGCAGTTAAATTGCCTGTCTGCAGTCTGAGAGATTACGCGCGACCGCGCTACATCAGACTGTTTGCGGTCGCAGAGAAAAAGAACCCGGTTATACTCTTCACACTCTTAGTAAAAATCGAACACATTCTGTGCTCCACGTGGGCTTACTGAAATAATAACGATGTTGCTTCAACTGGTCAGTCGAGTGTGAG
This sequence comes from Plasmopara halstedii, assembly GCF_900000015.1. Lineage (NCBI taxonomy): Eukaryota > Oomycota > Peronosporomycetes > Peronosporales > Peronosporaceae > Plasmopara > Plasmopara halstedii. The sequence goes on from NW_020189293.1 coordinate 1,372,743, forward strand.
TAATGTGTTTTGTAGTTTGTAGATGAAGCAACGTATCTACCTCCCCCTATAGCGTCTGTTTTAGGGTAGTGACACAGCTCTGAACTGGTGAAGGTGCCTCAAACCGTGAGGTGCAATGGCGTAGCTTAAATAGTGCGTCAAAAATGTAACCCGCCTCAGCTCAATACGCACGTCAAGACTCTTATAGAGAGCTATCGTGCCGCCACCACTGAGTTATATCACTAAACCGACCGCGGGAGGTTGTCCTCACCACCAAGGCCTGATCACTTTCCCTTACAGCTTGAATAGACCGACATGTATGCTAGGACTGTAATCGGTATCAGTTGAGGAAGGTGGGATGTTTTTTTTCGAAATACTCATTGCAGAACTTTGACAACGTTGCCCAGCCACTGCCGCCGCTAATGTCATGGCAAGCCCTTGCCTTTATCCTTTGGATAAGCGACTTGGATCTTTGTCGCAGCACACCCACCACCAGAACTGACCTCTTGAAAACTTCACTTTTGGTTAGAAGCTGTGGTAATTACAGCAAAATCGTTTGTGTAGCCTCGACGTCTGTGTCGTAATATAAACTTTGCAAAGTCAAGCATTAATGGACGCTATCCGCTTCACTAAATTTGCTTGCAAAGCTTCGGAACGAGTGGTGCGAAGCACTTTTTTCAGCCAGTGTGCAGTACTTAAATCTCACCCGCTTTCAGTAAACAGTTCCAAACCTCATGGAGGGTACGGTCCTTCCAGTTGGTTCGATTTTCTGGCTCTCGTTTTGCTTTCGATATGAGCAGAAGGCCCGCGCGCATAGCTGTGTATGGTCTCCGCTCCCAGCGAGGAACGTGTGATAGTTTGAGATTTCAGTCGCAACCTTGTGAAGTAGGCACGAGCCGGTGTGACTCGTTCACTTGTATACGAGCAAGATAGAAGCCTTGATCAAGATTTGGGTCGTTAGAGACAGCCGGTCATCATCGTAAGCCCCGCAGCGTGTAGCTTCTCAATTCGCTGTCGCAAAGAACTCGGAAGTCTTAAGTCGTGGGAAGAGCGGCGGAGGGCAGTGAGTGCCTACTCCACGGTTAACGGCTTGTCTGTGTGTCGCCAGGTGAGATGATTTTCGGATCAAAATTTGGATAGTCGCTACAAAAATTTTTCATTTGAGAGCCACGCAATCTCTTCACCAAGTTTTTAGAGGTGTTGGTCGCGAGGATTGCACCATACTCGGGGACTCGCAGGGCATGAAATGGTGTGCACGGTAGAGGGCTCCCCAAGGCAAAAAATTGTAAGGAACTTACGATTTATAGAAGATCGGGCGCTCTTCGAGCGCTCATTCTTTAAAATGTTTAAGAAAACCGTAAGCCCCACAGCTGTTCACTGGTGAGGAATGTTTCGGCAGATTATGCACTGGACTATTGTGAACATATACCTTACAAACTGTTCAGAAACAATACTGTGCATATGAGTAATGTGTGTTCCGTTCGAATCCAAATCGGCTATTCTTTGTAGTAAGCGACAATTCAGTCTATGCATTATGTTGTGCTTCGCTTTCAGTAGATGCCAATGCGCATGACCGCGTGTTCGCGCTCAAGTCTCGTCTACTGAATTCGACAGAGAAGAGCTTTCTTGCTCATGACAAGAAGTTACATTTGGTGATGTATGCCCTCGTCAGCTTCAGAGTGCACTTGCTTGGCTGTATGCCGCTTGTGATCGCTAGCTCTTGCATCGTCGTACACAACGACGTCGTCACCACATCTCTCACAGAGTGTGGTAGCATAGTTTCCTTTGCAAATGGATCATCCGGGGTGATCTGAAGCCGGGTTGACCTTAATATGGCGGTTAATGCGATTTTCGTAGCCCCAACAATGAACAGCCGCAGGTCATAATGGAAGGTCGCGGATTGAAGAGGCAGTACGTACAGCATATGAGCAAATGCGACAGGTGTTGCTGAAATTTTAGCTTTACGAAGCAAGACTTTTGAACTTATATATCGCTTGATCAGAACGATTAACCGCATGTTCGCACTTACATTTTTCACACACGCTTGTGCGACGAGGAAGCGATTACCGACGTGGAGGAAGAAGGAAACTTCCGACTTGGAGGAAAGAAGAACGACCTTACATATCATAGGTAAATTTGCAAGTAAATTAAAATGGGCTATGGTTCCTAGCTATATGCAAAACACCCCAAGAGCTCGTTGAGGTTTTCCTTAAAAACTTTGGGTTCTTGACTTGTAAATTAAGGGCGTACTGAGGTTGAACCTAGCTTCAAATTATACAAATCTTGGGTGTACGGAACTTGAACTCACTCGGTAGTGTTTGCCTTCCATACGGCATCCTACCTTCTGCTTGTTGCTCAGTATAAATCAAGGCCGTGTCCACAGTCAACTTAACCATTTGATAGCGTAGGTTTCTTTCCTCGCAGCTTCAGCGCCACCCACCTGTGGTCTCGCTCGTTAGATCTCTGCTGGAGTTTTATTCTGTTGAACTAAATAGGTGGCCCGATACGCTACCTCTGCGCAAAGTGCTGCAAATGT
>NW_020189293.1:1375267-1375397 GCF_900000015.1 Plasmopara halstedii
AAATATTTCCGCGAGTTCGGGTCCTAGCACTGGTGCGTCGAGCAATGCAGCATCCTCTTCATCTAGTCTTCAGTGTAACGAAGTGAGTAGCTTATCCGTCGCCGATCGAACGATAGGAGGTTCATCTCCA
>NW_020189293.1:1375407-1375695 GCF_900000015.1 Plasmopara halstedii
TTATGGTGATGCACCTTTGATGTGCCCCTCATTTTCATAGGGATTAATGTTCTTGCTTGGAAAAACATGTTGACTTGATGAATGTATAATGAAATACTCTCGTCTAATCGTCTAAAGTACTTGGGCATTGTTAAACCCTCCACTCGAACTTCTTCACTTCTTGCTGGAACTTGCGCGTTCCATCTCTTTTGCGCCTTTATAAAGGCTTCCATCGTTAATCGTTGTTGCTCTATGGCATGAGCTAAGGTATTGAATGCTTGTTCCATAGCTTGCTCCATTAAATTGATT
>NW_020189293.1:1375705-1375836 GCF_900000015.1 Plasmopara halstedii
AAGCCAAGTTGGCCGCGTAACGAAAAAAGGAGACACAAGCGGAAGAACCTGCCGCCAGAGTGCGATGCGAGGTTGCAGTCGGAGAACAAGTGCTGTTCAGTCTTTATGGCGTTGCACCCATCGGAAACGCA
>NW_020189293.1:1375846-1474178 GCF_900000015.1 Plasmopara halstedii
GCGTGGAATGCGGAGAGCAGCTAAGTGTCACGACGGCCGAGTGAAGTACTGAAAGTGGATATATGAGCGCACCAATGGCGACAGATCTCAGCCATGCAGAGTCAGAAGAGAGGTCTTTTAGCTGACGAGAAGCTTCGATGTGCTCGCAGATAAATCATTTGTGAAAGTACAAACATCTCCTTTCGCTTGCGACCAGGAGGTACGAAGAGTCGAACTTTCACGCAAAGGCGGCCTCATGTGAAGCGCCAAGAAAGTGCAGGGCAGCCTACTGGAGCTGGGTTTTATTGAAGCTTGTGGACGTCGTGGTAACTGGGAGCCATCTCAAAAAAACGACTATCACTGAGAGAGGTGGTAATTTCAGTTTAGCGTTCTGAATCATTGACTTCAATGTTCTGGGCTTTGCGAAGCAACGGGGACTGAGGAACATCGTGCAATAACGTCTAAATTGTGACTTTCAAGATTGGTAGACAGTCCGCGAATGCGAATAGAATATTTGTGCGATTTGCGATGGATATACTGATAAGAGTAACGAAGGTTATGTCAAGCCTTAAACGCAGAGACTGGGCTCTGAGAGTGCGTGACTTTTTCTCGCCCTGGACCTGGACTCGAGACAAAAATTGCAGTCTAGGCATGGAACGGTTTGAACCCCATGAGTCAAGGGTAGACTTGAAGCCGTATGGCTGTGTAGACTAGCATTTTTCTAGTGGAAATTTGGCAAGTCGTGAGCCTATCACTGCCAGAAAGCTTTTGCGTAAACACGAAGCTGCGATAATTTCCGTGCAGGACATTGAATCGACGATTTTGTTGACAACATTACTGCTTATGCATTAAGCAGCGCTCGAGCTGGAAGCAACACTAAGTCATAGTCCCAGATACAAACAGAACGGCGATTATATTTTGCGGTCTTCAGCTTCAAGGTTGTTAAGACGGGACAGAACGACTGTAAGTCGTGATACCAGGGTGTTTGCTTAGTGGGACAGTAAAGAACAGCTGTAAGCTGTTGTCTCTTACTTCGATGTTGATCAAGAGTAAATGCGGTTGTTTTTTGCCATTCCTCAAACCAGAGTCGTCGGTTTCGAAGGCGACCTTTAATCCCGGGTAGACGGGCTAGTCCGTAAAGATAAAATTATTGACTCATCCTCGACATGATGTGACGGTACTGCCGAGTCAGCTTTATTGTGTGATCGACCCACCATGCAGAGCAGAAGAACTCTTCGGGAAAGAGGCGAGAGAGATTTTTCACTCGTGCATGATTGCCCGGGGTGGCCGTAGATATTGTAAGCACTTTTCTTTAACTTTGGCTAAAACTGCAATAGAGCGGGTATAATATGTGTTAGGGATATGCGTAAGAAGGTGCTGGCCGGTGAGGTAACCGAAATGATACGATTTATAACTTAGGAGATGCTGAGCTTGTCATCAGACAAAAATCTGTCATCAAGGACACTTGCAGAGCACTGAGATCGAGGTGAGAGTCAGCTATCCTCAAGGAGCCTACTATATTTTAACGTTTGTTGAAGAAATATCTCGGCGTAGCAACGAAATACTCATCACGGGTCAACGCTGGATAGAAGTGCGTCATGAAATCGACTTGATTTTTGGAACCAAATACTACATCACACAGCGATGGCTTATAGCAAGGAAATGATGCGACTTTATTGACTCTCCTATCTTTCGTGCGAAGCACAATACGGGTTTGTTCTTAAACAGAAACGCTTGCCACTTAACGCCAAATTTTCGTGTCAGAAAAGCTTACGAATGCTTATAATAAACCAGATACGGCTGAGACTGCAACGCAGACGCCAATCCTAGGAGCGGATGTGATGCATTACAACATGGTCGGCTATACTCGATCAAGTAACGTTGACCTATTTGACGATTACTATCAAATATTGGATGATTTCCTCTCGCTACGGTGAGCTCTATGAGCGGGGGTGCTATGGGGGTGGCTAGTTATGCACAGGGATTGTCTAACGGGTAGCGACGTCCAACTGTCTGATGACGTAGCTATCTACGCCAGATTGTGGCTTCGCATCAACTTATACTTATTTCGATGACGTATCGCCTTGATTGGATATAGAGATCCAAACTAAGTACTTGCGAGCAGTGCGTAAGTGTATGTACTTTCACAGCAATTCGTCAATATAGACAGGCGTGGCTTTGGTGCCAACGAAGTTCCTTTCTGGTTTGCATCAGCGCCCATGGAAAACAGCAAAATAACGCTGAATGCAGTGAGCGCACCTTCCGTGGCGAACGGCTCCGAGTGAGAGCGGAAATGTTGGTTGGGACCCGAGAAGTCACTGGGACCATTTCTAACTGAAAATACCCCGCCATTCACACCAATTATTTTAGAAGCGTCAATCGCCGATAATACTTTTGGCTGGGGTTCGTTAAGCTATCAAATTTGGTACTGTCGAGTGGACTTCTGGTTACGATCAAAATATACACGCTCGAGAGCACGGCACGACCTGATCAATTAATCAATCCAATCCAATTAGATTTACTCTTCTTCTCTGCAATCGTTAAAATTGTCTTACAAAAACAGAGCCCCCTTTGATTTATTTTGTCTCACAATTATACATCGATGACCCCGGCTTGCGTTTGCAAACACGGCTATAATGTCGCATTCGTTGCCTACACAATGATTCTGTTTTGTCTAGGCACTTTTATCACTATAAATATGATTTAGTCAACATAGTGACCTCTATCCAATGTATGCTCACAAATAAAACTTGTATCCCAGTGGCTGTTAAGGTGTCCGTCCAATCGGGTGACCCACCCTAGATGTTTTTTAAATTTTATTTTGTGCCCATATGTCGTTCTACTGGCGTGAAGAACGTTCTAGCAGCTTACTATATGATCGCAGCGCGTGCTCTCACGAACATCATATCGAGCTACTATAACGTGCTAAACGCTTCAATTGATTTGAGTTCAAGTTTCTGTTTTCTGTATTCCATCAAAAGTTCTCGTTAATCCTGTAACACGCCTTGATTCTCGTCATAAACGACTTTTCGTGTCTTGCTTTAAAATAGTAATATCGAACAAACCTTACCTTCTCAGAAATATTGTTAGATCTTCGACCTGTCACCCATGGTGAGCTAAATAATTGGCCGTCTATTCATTATCAGACAATCACTTATTGCAGCCTCCAGTAGTTATGTTGTTACTGATGTTTATTTAACGAAATAATCAAACTCAAATACCGACGTATAGCCAACTTAATAATCAAGCAGTGCATTATATGTTTCACAAAAGAAACCCCAACGAATAGTCACGATAGAACTCTCGTACGGCCTCCTCGTTCCGATTTGTTTCAGCCAGTAGCGCCATAAAGTCAATACTCTCGACAGCAAGAAGCTCTAATACCTTTGCTTCATCCTCGCACAAAACGACTGATGCCAGAGTAGAACCAATTAGCTTTGCAGCCTTTCCATTATAGCGCAAATGATCCGTCATTGCTACAAGTTGCGGTATTGTAAGGCAACCAGATACCACAGAGGGTGCAACCATCTCACTTAAGTACGGCAGAGTCTTGGGAATATCAATTTCAATTTCCTCGGTAAACTCCAGTACATTCTGAAGTGCACTCTCCAATGCGGCACTAGTTACAATCTTGCGGTCATATAAGCCAGCCAAGAAGCTTGCAACTGCCTCTCGCTCCTTCTCCCCTCTTTCAAGACCAATATTTAATACCTTGTTAGGGATTAGATTGTAGTGAGTCGCAGCATTTAGCTCCGTCAAACTTGTATATGCTTCCTCCAGGTCTTCCAGCTCAACATACTCGTCCAGAATAGCCTTCACCTTCTTCTCAAAGGCTTCAGCTGTCATCGGTGAAACAGACGTCACCTGTGATGTCTTTTTAGGTCTAAGAGATTCACCACAGCTTGACTTGGCCGAAAAAGGAGTTGGAGGGCGACCAATGTCTTCACGACCACGTGAAACTCGCATAGACGACGAGCTGTTGCTACGACTACGCTCCTTACGTCCAATGTCATTGCCACTTAATGAAGCAAATGTATTGCTGTTAGTAAGACGAGAATTGCTCGGATGGCGAAGGAGACCACCCGACGATGGGGCCGGGAAACGATCTGAATTACTGCGGTGTTTCATACCTTTTGAACGTGGTCCACCCGTGACTGTTTCCCAACCATCTGCATCCACTGAAGCAACACCGTTACTATTGCTGTTGCTGGACAAAGGTGTCGAAGTAGCAGAAGCACGTGCCTTCCAGGCTGACGCGCCACCGCCTCCACTACTTCGTCTTCGATCGTTCGAATTAATTGAGCCAGTGGAATTCATCGAGTGACTGCGTTGAAGCCGAATGTGGCTTCCAGACTTGGTACTGGATCGTTCCTTTTCTTTTGCTTCCCGGGCAACCTCAGCGTGCACCTCGGCAATTGTCATAGCTTTGGATTCCTTACGTCGGGCAACCCATCGATTCTTTCGCAAGTCCAGCAAATCCTGAAGCATAAAGCGCACACGCGTACAAAGCAATTTGGATTGTCCACTCAGCTTTCTAATCGTAGTATAGTATCCGGAAATGTGTTCTAGTTCCGCCTGTTCTTTGGCATTCGCTTCGAGGGTTTGTCCAATTGTACTTAACAAATTACATAAACATTCGAGCGATTCTTCATCAGGGGCCGCAATGTCACCAAATAAGATACTGATGCACTCGTGCATGATTCGGGAACTCAGCATTCGCTGCTTAAAAAGTTCGCCAACAAAGCGAATATGCCCAAGAGAAGCGCGTTTAAGAATTAATTCCTTTTCAAGACGTTCTGCTTCGGCCATGTCATCTAATCCTTCAATCTCTGGCTTGGCTTCAAATTCTTTTTGGCATTGTTGCAACAGCAGCTTTCGAAAAAGCTTGTGCGTATTTGTAACCACTTCACCTTCCTCCAAAGTGATCGCAGGCATGGCCGTCTGAGCAATTTTAGCACAAAGTTCAGCATACATGGTCGAAAAATGCCATTCCATCTGTGCCTTGGCAATCACCATCTCAATCACTCCTTTTAAGACATCCAATCCACGAACAGCAACCTCAATCAGTTGATCCGAGAGTTTTTCAAACTTTTCAATCGACAATTTGTTTAAAATGGACTTGGCTTCTTTTAGAGACGCCTCGACAGTCTCAACCGGTTCATCGAGACGAGACTTAGCGTGTGATGGCTTCCATCGAGTTTCCTCGTTAATATCAAGCGGTGCACAGTCTTCCAAAGCAGGCGCAGTCTCATGATGGCTACGGTCGCCGCGTCCTGCACGAACTCCACGGCTACTTCCACGCTCCCGCCGTCCACGACCTTCACCAGAGCTACTACTGCATTGACGACTCAAAGACCGCGACGAGTCAGTGCGACGCACGTCTCTGCTTAAAAAATCTGAGGCAGAAGCTGAGAGTGCCTTAGTCGACTCGTCTGCAGCAATACAGCTTTCTTTGACGCTCTCCGGCATTATACACAGTTCGATTTCTGGCTCCATATCGAGCAGTTGTTGAATGGTGTAAAGTATACGCTCACCGATCATGACCTGCTCCGTCACTATTTCTTGTGTCTCTCTCTCGGTCTTGGGCTCTTTAGTGGTCCCGTTATCCTCGAACTCGACATTAATATCGTGTTTCTGCTTCTCTTCACGCTCAGTTGCCTCTACTTGGATTTCAGGCTTCGCGTCATCCTTAATATCGTCAACCTCTGGCTCGGAGGCGTTCGAAGAAGCAGCTGACGTCGCTGGCGTCGATACAGAGTCGGACAACGTAGTCGTCACTTCATTTTTCTTCACAAGGTTCGTAGTTGTGGTCGACATTACTGTTTCAACACTTTGAGTTGATTTCGGGGGCGCTTGCATCGAAGCAGGCACAAAAACTGGCGCCGTGACTATATAGCAGCAAAGGAAAAATATCAGAATTGCTTTTCTTCAAGTGATTTTGTCGCAAACAGCTTACAGGAAGGCACAAAGGGCTTGGCCGATAGCTTCAACTGGCTCGTTCTGGGGATAGGCGGCGGTGTAGCTACTGCCGACGGGATCCAAACGGGGGCAGCAGTATTAAATACGAATTCTTTAGCAGTAGGGCGCAACTTTGAAGAGCTTCCAGAGACGCCCACTTTTGCTTTCATGTCCAGTGTGGCACCATTCTCGGGTCGCGTTTCCGTCATGATACTTCAACTCTTAATTGTGTGTTGACGTATTTGAAGAATTCTAGCGTATAGATCGAAGTAACACAAAGACGCACAGGCACGATGCTCAAATTTACCTAGGAACGCAGACCGCGAATGCTCAGTAACCACAACAATGTTTATTGCCGTTAGGTATTTCATTGGTTAAAAGGTATTGACTGGTGGTGACTGCGAAAAGTGTGGGCCACAACAGCAAGGGGAAAATCGTGGTCATTAATTAATTATATATTGTAGTATCGATTTTTGAAAATTCATACATTCGGAAAATAAAGACGGATGTGAAGCAAGAGAATTTTTTCACTCGTGAATGAAGTAACCAGGTCAGTCGTAGAGATCGTTTGTCTCCTCTCACTAAATCTGGCAAAAGCTTCTTTGAAGCAGAAAACATATCTGGGGGCATGTGTAAGTTTGTGCAAGATAGTGCAAGATAGTGCAAGACGGTGAGGTCACCAAAATCGCAGAGTTGATAACTCGAAAAAAAACTGACCTCATCCCAGACATCTGTCATTGCGGATACCCGCAGAGCACCAATAACGTTACCGCTTTTCTATTGTTTGCGAAGAGTTGTCTAGACGAGGTGACGAGATATTTACCACGCGTTTATTCCTCGTCGTGGAATATATATTGAACCCAAAAGTAACTATTGCGTTACATAGCAAAGCTCATACCAAGGGTGTAATGCGACATCATTGACACTTTTGATCGTGCGAAGCAAGGTGCAGGTTCGGTCTTTGATAGTAACTCTTCCTACTAGGTTCGAAAATTTCGTAAATAATGGCTTACGGTAAGGGGCAAATTGTGCACGCTTATAGTAGCTGAGAATGCAACGCGAATGCCAATTTTAGGAATGGGTGTGCTGTATAACATCATGGTTGGCTGTACTCGGTTCAATGGCTTCACCTTGATTGACGATTATCAGCAACTGCTGACTGATGAGAAAGAGCAATACTGCGGTGAGATACCTGTGCGGGGGTTCTATGGGAGTGGCTGACTATTGTACAGGGACTGTCTTGTGCAATAGAGACGTTCAATTAGCTTGTGGAGCAGCTGACATGGCCTTATCATGGAAAAGCACAAATTTTTATGATATGTTTGTCCTGTTCGAATATGAGATCCACATTAATCACTCGCGCGCAGTTTTTACTTTAACAGAAGATTCACTTAAGTAAACGAGTGTATCTTTGGCATCGAGTAATTTTTCTTCTGGGTTGCATCATTCGAAAGCGTGACCACAGACATATTTCGCAAAGATAAAGGCCAACGTAGATTGACCGATGCCTTTGCTCCAAATGAACTCGAGGAATTGGTTTGGCCTAGCCAACTACCTGCACAAGTAGTGCGCATACTTAGACGACCTGACACAACCCCTCATCAAATGCCTCGAAAGGGTGTGAAGTGCATTGGGGTGCGGCGGATAAGGTGGCTTTTGGGGCTGTAAAAAAAGGCTGCATTGGTTTCTCCGACTCTCACTCTTTCAAATCCAGATCGGCTTTTTCACGTCATCTGTGGCGCCTTATCCCTCGCAGTAGACTGCGCATTGCTTCAAGTCGATGCCAATGGGCGTGAACGCGTGATCGCGTTTGAGTCTCGCTAGCTGAAAGTTGTTGAAATGAACTATCCTGCTCGTACCAGGGAGCTTGTTGCAACAATGTTATGGCCTCGTCAAGCTGAGGCTGAATCTAAGCCGTTCAGTCTGTACATATTACTGGACATTGCGCACAATGACGTCGTTAACATAGCTCATACAATGAACGGCGAAATGGGTATGTTTGTTTGCTTAAAATACCTTGGAGATAAGGTATAAGCTGAGACAGCTTGATGAGGTAGTGGATACGTTTTCGCGCCGCCTAGACTATGAAGTGGCACATCACAGCCGTGACGTCACCAATTAACGAGGTAACATGTTAAGTATACCGGTCGGACGCAACAAGTGATTTGTAAACAGAAATTTGAGAGCGCAGATGCCGCTGCATTAAAGCGCGCGGTTGCACGCTTGCACCGCTATGCTTTTTTCAGGGCTCACTATAATGCTTTTTTCAAGGCTCGCTATATTACAGCACTGGCCTACATGATACTCATCATGTGGTATGAACAAAATACCGAAGAAGGCACACAATACCCCTTTTGAGTGTCTATCATGAAAGAGGCATAATCTTTGGTGAGCGCTATGTATTCGCAGCCCAATATGTATACGTGCGTAGGGCATATGCGCGCACAAGTGAAACGTGTCCAAGAGCTGAGTCCTGTCGTATGCGGCGACACCTTGGCCAGCCTGTCAGCTCTGGCGACCATTTTGGCCTTCCTAAGAAACGCGTCCAGCCATCAGTATTGTGGCTTTTTATGGACCGTCTGGGTTGGATGGCTAATCTCGCTGCTACCGCAATTATGTGGCCGGTGAGGGTACTGCTAAGTTTTTCCTCGAAAGAGTATTTCGTTGCCATGGCTCGTCGATAGTCATCGTATCGGATAGAATCGACGCATTACGGTGAAGTCTCGACAGAAAATTCTCAAGGTGTTCGGCATTAGTTTAAAATAATCAGCTATTGACCATTCGCAGATATGGAACGCGAAAATAGCTTCGTGAAGGAACTTCTTCTGTGCTCTTGTACATTAAGACTGCGAAACTGGAGTAAATTTTTCCTTCTCATTGACTTTGCACTGAATAAGGCCGTACATGCCTCAACAGGCTTTACCCCAGTCTACATATTAGTTTGGCGAACCCCCGGGTGCCTTCGACTTCGCCACGAAGTGTATCTGATCTTATTAAGGAGGGGCAGTCAATTAAAATCGATTTGCTGATATCAATCCGACCACACTTCAAATCAAAATAAGCAATTTTATGAATAAATTTTCATGTGCAGTGTGCACGACACTATGGCTTAGCGCCGAGACGCGCAGATATCGGAGACAGATAAGAAAATCCGCAATCATGCTGTGAGATGGAAAGTAATACTGGACTCTATAAGCCTAGCACACTCTCAGTGTCTGTGCCCGCGCCACATCGGACCGTTCGCGGTCGTAGCAAAAACGAGATTCAGTTATCTCTTGTTATTCCATAACGAATGCAAAACATCAAGTTTTCATGTGAGCTTACGTGCAGCGGGGCTGACTGGCTCTTTGCTTAGAGAAAGCTAAGCTAAGGTCACCAACCTTACGTTCTTGATAGGAACCAGTACGAGTGCAGCGGATCGCGATCCGCTGCCTCCGAGAGTACTTTAGAAACTCAGCCAAGGTAGACTCTTCCGCTCAAAGTTAAAGCTGTATTTATTTGTTTTAGTTGCGGCAGAGCCGCTAATATCTAAAACCTTAGGTTTTAATACAGTAATACCAAATTGAATCCTAATTGATATGCGTTACTACTAGCAGTCCGGCCACGTAGTGGCTTCTTGTTACTGTGTTGCCACAACATTGTGTAATTACATCAGCTTGTGTAGTCCACACCTGCGTACGGTTACACCATCTTGTGTGACTCGCCCTTTCATACAAGGGTACGTGTAACCCCGTTCCATCACCGTTGTGACATGAGCAGGCTCATAGACCTGTCTGCGTGACAACGCATCAACCAAAGCATTCTGCTTTCCTAAATTAAGTCAATCCCACTCGTATGAGCCAGTCGGACTTGAGAATCTCTGCCGCAGACAAAGCCTAGCATCTACCTGAAAGCGGCGATGAGGCTCTGACATGCTGGATATGGGCAGTGTTATGACGAAGGTCAGAGGGCAAATCTAAATTATGACTTGTTTAACCATACGATGCATACCGGGACTATCGGGTAAAGTCAATGTTCGACACGACTAAGAGCACTCGAGAGCTAGCCGCGAGAAAGTCGACATCACCGGCACAGATTGATAATAAAAAGGCGGCTCACATTCAAGTGTTACGTCAGGCGAGTCGACGGGTACATTAAGGATTCTGTTGAAGTGGAATTTTTATCCTCCGTTTGAATTCGCCGAAGCTTGATTTAATACTTCAGAAAGATTGCCCTAGTGCCGTTGCCGCTTGCGATTTGGGGCACCCTCTGCCTGAGAAGAGGCAGAGTCACTCGTCGCAGCTCTGCTTCCAGCCCGTGGGAGGTGATTGAAAGAGATAATTGGTTGGTGGCCATTACATTTGCCTCATAGAGGGGAGCGGGACTGTTAACATCCGGAGCTTGAGGTGTTGAGTTATCACCTCGATGTCCGGCGTCGTGCTTTGAACTGTACGTAGTCAAGCATATAAAAATGTTGTAGGCAAACGACCGCTTTGCTGGAGCTGGCTTGTAAAGTATTTAGACGGGTCAGGCGGCGTGCTTCCCTCTTTAAATGCGTGATCTGAATCATTCAGTCAGCTGCACTTTGATCAGCTTCTAGTAATAACGTACGTTCCTTCTAGATGGAACGGATTTCCCAACCGATTTTCTAATCCCAAACGACTACTCTTGGAGATGGTGATCAGTGGGTCTCGTGAAAATGATGACCTGTAGGTTGAAAACGCTTCCGCAAAGCCATTTCCCCTTAAAATATGAGCGTACGGTCCACACAAACCGGTGTGCAGGACCCACACACCAACTGCGAGCAAATTTGGACGCTTAAACCGTAATCATGACGTGCTTGGGGCTAAAGTCAGTGTGGCTCTTTTATTAACAGAAAAGCAAGCAAGGTTCCTTGAGCCAGATTCAGCTCGCTGGGAAAGAGCAGAACATCGCTGGTGTGTCAAAACACTCCTGCCAATGGGAATAACGAAGCGTAGACAATAACTCGTGTATAGAGGAAGCGTAGCGTACTGAGCGCCTCCTTTGTGGGGATCGGTTAAGCCTTGTATTGCCGGGTGAGGGCGGAGATGTTTGGCTGAGATTCAGAAAGCCAGTGGTGGTCATTCTCATATGATACTGTCTCAGCATTCTCACCAAAAAAGTTAAGCGCGCCGGGCGCGAAAACCGCTCTGGTGACGGGGACCCTTTAACCACTAAAATCGTTCACGAAGGCAAAAATCTCATCAATGCAGTTACGGTAAAGAGTAGTGATTGTAGTGGTACCCAGGCGCAGTGGGTGTTCGTGGAGCGGTCAGTTTTGCGGGGAGTCTTAAATAGACAAAGTAAATGTGAGCCCTACTGCATCCCACCTTTTAGTAGAAGTCGGCAAGTGATGTAATCGTGTGTAGTTAAGCCTATCCCATTTAGTAGGCGCGGGACGCCGTACGGGGAATAATTGAGTTTGGTCGAGCCTCAGAGAGGTAGCGGGCAGCAAAGCCCAGCCTCATTTCGAAGACAGAACGTGAATGAAAACCGGGCTTGCTGGTTGTGGATGCGATTATGAAGGGCTTGAAGACGCCAAGGAAGATTTTTATGGACTCCATGGTGTCGAGCATAATTGCTCGACGCTCCTCGATGGAAGAAAGCCAGCTGTATGCTGAGGCGCTGAAGGCGCGGTTAGATAACACCGTCACTGTTCGCTTAGCGACGGGGACATGTGTCACGGTGCTGAGGGCCCCTGTGGACCTCGGTGTCAAGCTTCTTGACTTTGATAGCGTGAGACGCTGCTTAGTCTTAGACTTGGATTCAAGATTTGGGCTCATCCTTGGCATGGCATGGCTAGAACACCATGAGCCATCAATCGATTGAAGGTCGAACACCGTCGGGATTACGCGCAAGTCTTCTGGTGGAGCTTTGGTGAGTCATGAACCCACCTCTACTAGGAGGCAAACGCTACTGGTGCGGTCACGGGACCGGGACGGTCAACGTGCTGGAGATCGAAGTATCTGAGTTGGTGAACACCAAAGGGTATCGGACAGGAGCTCCGAGCATGGCTCGCGGGCTGAATGTGAAGTGGAACGTAACCCACTGAGCGCTGCTTAAGCATTCGAGCAATCGCTGCATGCCATGCGTGGCATGATCGGCTACCAGACCAGGCTTCCTCTAAGTGACAGGGCTACGGCAGTCCCGCTGCAGCTCTCCAGTCACAGGCGGTTATTCTGAGGTGTGGTGACTCGTAGGGTCAGAAAACAATGATGATGCGACTTTCTGGCACTCTTTACACTCTCTATTCGAGCGATAGGCCCGCACTGTAGACATTCAAAGATTCACCACGGCGTGGTAGCTTTTTATTAAATATATAATCACAATATGATAGAGCATGCAAAATTTATAAAGTTTGTTTTTTGCAGGCGTTAAATTGGCTCGCTGACCAAGGTCCGGCATACTAGCAACAAACTGGACTCCGTCATGAGTTCCGCGGCAAAGACTCGTAACTCTTTTCGTCTACGACATGAATGCATATTTTAAATGAGGAGAATAATTTGACTTTCTCACAAAGAATGGCCTCTGAGTTGCTACCACGTCTTATGGAAGGACCGTTGAGCAAATTAAAATAAAACCCTTTATGCAGGTATGCTTGCAGGAGCAGGCATGGTATGGGCTAGTGATGAAGAATTCAATCATGCGTAATGGGTGCTTGCTGCGCAATGTTTTAGGAAGGTTGTGAGTGTTAGTGTGGACCACATTTTGATGGTAATGGATCGAACAAGGAAGGCATGTACTATTATATAAAGACGAATTCCAACACTCGGTAGTAGCAAAGTACTTGTACTGACGATGACGATGATATTCACTTAGGAGGTGCATTTTGGACCTGACACAACCACATGACAATGATACCACTTTAGGTGGGTCAATTTATGAATTGCTGAGATGCTCGCCCTAACAAGTTCAATCGAATCGGTCATTGAATATATAAATCGGAAAAGAAGGTGCTTCAAAAATGATCCAGCACAAGTACAACAAGTATGAGCATACAGGATGCTTTTAGTCAAAGAGTCTGCTTTAGCAAACCAACGATGTGTATGGAGCAAAACAAAAAGCCCTAATTGTACATTTAACTGGTTAGCTCTGTTATTTCAAGATTGACAGTCATTAGGATCTGTCCGATTTTACTGGTATTGAAAATTTCGTTATATCATACTCAACAAAAAGGCGTCTTTTGTGCTTGACGTGAGCATAGCACTCCACGTGTACCATGAACATTTTCTTTACGGAATTTCATAATGTTTAATCGTATCAATTCTTCAACACTTTTGGATATTCACAATAACACACAAATGTAACGCGAACCTCGTACATCTGAGCAACAGTGTATGTCATAAACGTGCAGGCTATTCACGTCATCTGCAACGCTCCGGCCCCTCGTATAGGCTGGATTTTGCTTCACGCAGATACCCCAATGGCATGATCATAATAGAAGTATGTCTCGCCAGCCTAAAGTCATGATAATCAAGCTGATGACATAGAGCTACCTGCCATGTTGTATATGTCAATTTCAGGCGACACCTACTGGGTTGAATTGATTTGTGATGATTACAAATCACACGCCATTTTGCACACCTTCGCCGACTCGATATCGCTCTGAGAGACGATAAAGCTTGCCGAGTATAACTCACATCAAAGGATCCTGGTGGTAGGTTATGTGTGGCGGCTACGGTGTTGCGTACGTCGGTAAGCTTTATCTCCAATCGCTAGTGTGACACGAAAATTCGACGATGATATCCGTATGTCATACAAATCAGACGCAACGGGTGCTGCGCAATTGAAACTTTCGGAAGGCTGATACCATAAGATTGCTTTTCTAAGCGTTCACAGGCGCGCTAACACCGCTACAATTCATGCTATATTTACAGCACATATTCAATACGATGCACAATGTGTTATAATAAAAGTTTCGTGAAAGGAGTATAGTTCAGAGAGTGATGGATCAATATGTACACTCCTATGGGTACACGTGTAGAAATCATCAACAGACAAGTCTCACACGTGCGACCGCATGCTCTGGCCTCTCCCACCAGTCATGACAAAGTGCCGACAATCTACTCATGTGACACTTTATCTCTTACTAGCAACGCTTTCTCAAGATTCGGGATGCCCGACTCTTTGAAAGTCGGCTGGGCAAGAACGTTTGCCTTGCTAATGTCAGCGACATCAGTCAATCTTACGTCCCCTGCCTTGACACCTATAAGCAAAATGATTTTTGTGAGCGAGATTGACTTGCTGTATTCAGGACGACTAGCAAAATTGATGTATTATTTCTCAGCGACAAATCCCGTTCCAACATTTTGATTAGTTTGTACTTCGAATGTATATATACAAAAATTCGAATTTGTAATGTGGTTTCCAGTAGAAAAGATTCTATGATTTTGATATAGACGAGATTGTGATAATTTTTTAAAAATCGTTTCGTCTCGTTTTGTGCCGATATGGCCGAAAGCTGAACATTTAAAAGTAATATAGATGATAAAGTCTGAGTAATTTTTTATATATATGGTTAGTAGAGAACTCCTATTAAACGCAGTTAATCCAGCTGCCCTTTCAAGTCCTGTAACGTCTAAGCAATTGCGCCGTTGCGCCCTCGAAAACTTAACAATTGCAGTCACCAAGAGCTAGATTTACGCGCTTGACATCCCTATGAGGATCTAGGAAGTAAATCCATCTCAAAGCTCAGTCTATCCATTCTTTGTTCTTGCTTCGATGAGAAAGCCCATACGAGGTTTGTATATGACAAATGAGCACCTCAGCGATGGATATAACCGGATACCTTCGACTCCAAAGCCTTGATCCGATTGAATACCTCTTGAGTGCCTCAAGCCAATTGCCACAATAGTATCGTTCGAAGAGAAATAAGCGCTAATTAACAGACTAAATACGATGAGTTGCCTATGCAAACTACACATCCTTATCTTACCCGATGAAAAGGCCTACTCTCATGTGCACGCTTGTTGATACACTCACTATAGTCATTCCCAGAATCTGGTACCCAGTCCCCCTTTTGAAGGATCTTGGAAGATTGAAGCACCACTTTAGCAAAATCACGTTGCATTGCTGCCGATGGCCATGCAGTATAGCCACTAAAATCGCTTTTCTTGGGTAAGCAACACATTTGTGCGCTGCAACCTGTATTAAGCTCATAGCTTCGACGCCATTTTTGTCAGCAGAATCATGGCTATAAGCATGGCTGGTGTCATCATGTAAGGGAGGCGAGGTTAAGATTTTCGTAAACATCGACTTCACGTTTTATACTTAACAATCTCAAGTGATAAGCAATAGACATTCTTGCTTCGACAAACTTATTAGGTAGCAAGATTGACAAGACGAGGATCGTACCTCGCCATACTCTATGAATCATATAATCTTTAGTACTATTACCAAGAAGCAGTACCAAGGCTATTTACTTTCACAGAGGGAACTCACCGCAGCTGATCAAGCAAAAAAAAACAATACTTTCAAGGTGTTGTGATGTGTGCGGTCAGAAAGAAGCCAGAAGTCTTACATTCGAGCCTAGCTTGAAACGTGCTCAAAATACAGCTACGATCTCACCCACGGCTAGTTAAACAGCTTGCATCGGATTGTGTTGATCAAGAAACTGCTGTAACTTAAGCTATTATAGAAGCAAGTAATGTTTTTCAAAATGACATATACCGCATCGTCGACTCTGTACCGGGAAATCTAGATGCTTAACGATACGATGAGTTAATATTTTTGGCGCAGCTTTTAAATAGGTGGACTTGAATGACTAGAATATTCAGGCCACGTGTGGCTTCAATTGGTAATTTGAAACGGATCCGTGAATCTTTTGGAAAACGCGGAGGTAGTAGGCCAGAACGCAGTGTTTACGTTGGCCTTTCTTATCACAATCCTTTGCAGAGATAGCATATCATGATGTCGAACATTGTGGTCTCCATCGCCGATCGGACCCAGAATCCATGCGCTTGAGTCGACAGTAAAGGAAGAAAATTTTTGGTGATTGATGCTTGTGAGAAACAATAAAGTTGAGTTTGTTACATGACTTAGGAATAGAATAAATCAATATTGGGTTGTGATCCCAGCGGCATTTACATCTTTGTAGGGGAGGTGAAACAGGGCACATATCCTATGAAATAACACTATTGACCTTGTCTTGAAGCATATTTTAAAAGCACTGCGCTGATTCCCGATGAGTAGTTCGTGTCGTACTATAAACCGGTGCTAGGAAGAAATTGTAGGTTACGTGGACACGCGTTGCATTTAGCAGGGTTCTATTATCGTGATGAAGAATTGTTAACATCAGTGAAATTCTTTGGCTAGCTGCTTTAAAATGAGGACGCCATAAGCCCATCCAGTGAGTGTAAGTACTAGATGGATCCAATGACCGTCCTGCTTTTCTTCTTGTTCTGTTGCTCAGATTTCGCGAGCTGCATTTCCTCAAGCCCGTTAATCATTATGTCTTCCCAACTCGCGGTAATTGATGATGTTAGCTATATTTGTGCACGGAAATTTTCTAGCCATCACTTGTTGTTCAGCCTTCTCAACTTGCTCCCGAGCGTCTGCGATCCCACGATAAGCTCAAGCTATCGAGATGCTGACCATCCTCACGCCATCTTCCATCATAAGCTCGTTAGACATGACGAATTATCGTTACACGTGTATGTCACTTGATTCTAACGTAGAACCTCCGCAACTTGTTCCACAGTCATCACCGCACGTAGCAACATCTCGAGCAATCCGATCAAGGACCCTCATGTCATTTAAATATCATGTTTGCCTCTGAATTACGCTGGCTTTGTATGTGCCAGTTGCCAGCGTCATACAAATGAAGAAACCCCTTTGGACGTTATCTCCTTAAACGATTATTTGATCGATCGGCAGACATGGTGACGATCGTAAAGCTTGAAACTTTTTTGCAGTTATTGATCTGATGCGATGACTTGTTGCGCAAAACGTAATTTTAAGTACTTAATCAGTATTGGTTTTCAGACTGCTCAATGTAACCTAAATGTAAGGCTTATGTTTCATATTTACTGAGATCAATCCTGTACACACGCATTCAGTGGCGTACTTGGTGAAGCAATGTCTTATCTTTGGAACACAAGTCATCTGTTTGCATAAATTTTGGATTGTTTGTATCATCCATATTTCTAATTTTTTATGCTGTTACAGTATACATTTTCTTAATTTTTGGCACATGTTGCTGTCGCTAATGCTAAATACCGGTATATTTGATATGCGACTGGTTTTGGTAATCTACGCTCTATATTCATATCAATATTATTTTTCTGTACAGTCTTTTTAGTCCTACGCATATCCATTACACCTCACCTCCGCACATCCATTACGCCTCTTGACGCTGCACCATTCTACACGCTACGATGCATCAAGCGGACTATTGCGGAGAACGTTACGGCGGGCAGTCGATAAAAAAGATCGATGGATTTGAGTCTAGGGAATCTGGAACCATCTGTAACGTTCGTGGGCTACGGTCGAGCGACTTTCGAATCGAGCTGAAACTAAAGCGTCTGGAAGATGCATGGCTTGGGGAATTTGAAGTATACATGGTTAGCGGGGATCCTGCTGGTGTTGAGTCAAAGCTCCATCCTGCTTCTTCGATGTGGTTGTGATAGTAGGAGAGACCATGGATCGTAAAGCGGCGACGATTTTTGTTTTGAATCAATGTATTGCTTTGATTCTCAGCCACACAATTGACAGCAGCATCATATTTGTGCTGCCTGATTCCACATAACGCAACTAACGAACGTAGACCGTGACCTTGAGAGTATGATCGACCAGATCGAAACCTTGAGCGCTTAGTCTTGCGATTGGGATTTAAGGAATACGATGATGGTGGTGCAGCTTCATTGTCAATACTGCGGCTATGATGGCAGCAAAACCACTGAAATGGCATGGTCATGTAAGTTTCTTACAATCTAGTCGAGTAATTAGAGAATGAAGTGTACTATATGATTGAAGATGGGGTCAAATCCTAGAAGATGAGGCTGGTGTGTGGACGGTACAAAACAATAAACACCTTAAAAAGAGAAACTATTGCACTTATTTATCCTAATAAGTTGACCTAATTAACCTTCAAGAACGACAGTCTCGCACCCATACAGTCACGCATACGACACTTGTCTGACCTTAAACCGGGTAATTCTGTTGTGACAAAGTGCCTAAGAATCGACGTAGGTAAAAATTACAGTTTCTAACGCGAGTGAGTATGAGCATACATCATGTCAAAAGCTGTCCACGAGCCATGTTTTTATGCCCAGTGATGCCCAGTGTTAATCTGAGGTGTTAAAATCATGTTAGGAATTCTGAAAAGGTTGGTGGATATCGCACATCATGCCCCACTTATCATCAGAAATAACAATTTTTTTGAAGAATGTAGTGTTGAATCCTCACTGGGTATGGGGTTGCCACCTCAAGGAATCACTGAGATCGTTTGCTCTTTCGTTTGAGCTGCTTAATTTTCTAATTAAGAATGAGATGTGTGATCAGCGCATTCTTCAAATTCTCCTGTATTTCTGCTTGCATAAATAAAAAAATGTTTGATGTTGTTCCACCTTTCTATCGCTGCCTTCGACGGATGCAAGGTAGCTGTAAAAGCCGCAATGAAACAGGGTGTTCCCTGAGAATGGACTTTTTAGAGGTGCGTCAGTATGTAGCCTAGATAAGATATCAAATAAATTCTGAGACGTAGTCTGGCTTCTTGGTCTTTCTTCGCCTCAAGGAATCAATTAGCCGCGAAACTGACTGAAAACACAAATCACATGGGATCGTTGTGTCGGTGGTGACTCAATGCACATTACCACAACAGCATTTATTTAAGCATTCGACCTCCAGCGCCTGTATATTTTATTGCTTGTGATGGTTGCAAAAAATCGCTCGTATGGTCTTGGAGTCTTGTCGTATGATTCACATTTACATTTTTGTTAATTCTCCTGATATGCCAATTTTCGAACATTTGGGATCGACTGTGTGGCTGGCTTTAAACTGCGCACACAAACCTCGAATTTTTCGAAATGCTTTACATGATGATAAATCATCAGTTTCGCACTGTCATATGCCTCATCACCAAGCATCGTAAATGAAATTTTGAGTAGTAGATGTGATAGCAGTGATAATTGTACGGACGATCCAGTGATTCACTGCTTAATCAGTGGCGACCGAAGTACATCGGTGGGATCGAATAAAGTTACTTTCAAATTGGGCAATATACTCATAAAGTAGTGCACACAAGAGTTTGTTGCTCTTTAGTGCTATAATCTTCTCGTCCAGAAAAGTTCACGCCATTGCATACACGAGCGCCAGTCATGTCAACAATTGTAAATGGGTCAAGTCATTATATGCAATGTGCCAATGTCCTGATATATACAATCATTCCATATTGAGTTTTATGACATAAGTAAAGTAAACCATATCATATTTGAGATTAGAAGAGAAATCATATCGTGTCCACATTTCTGAGTCCTCCCGCATGTATTATCACCCTGCACTTTGTTGTTAGATTTGCTAGTCGAGTATCATGGCGAGCTCGTGCGTGTCTACAGTAAAAATGTTTTTCTATACTATGATTATAAAAAGTGATTATCATTTATCGCTTCTAAATCTTTTGATGGAAACCCTCGTAAGAAGTCTTCTTTCAAATGGCAGTAATGCCATATTCTCGAGCTTGCTATTGTTTTACAAAATTAGATGGGCAGTACCAACACGCTGTCGCAAAGATGATTGTGTTTAATGTATCAAGGTGTTGTCTGGAAGGTAGTATATCAAAGTTTACAAGTTTGATATACTACTTATTTTTCCGCTTTCTGGAAACACTGGTTAAGCTACACTCGGTATCGGTGCGCTGACGCTTGTAAGGTAGGGTACATTGAAGCATACGAAAATGTTACTTATCTGGTATGCATAATGAATTTAAACCATATCTTCGTGTGCCGTCAGTACGATACATGGGGTCAGCTATAAATGGTGAAGTGATGTGGAAATGTGCTATCTCGACGTGCTCGTTTGAATACGAACGCAGAACTCTAAAGCAGCTTGTAGTACTCGTTGTCGTTGCAAGAGATATATGCACAACAATAAAAGATGCTGTAAACGTGTATTCATTTTCATTTCTAAAGAATAATCAAGAGCTCAAGCGCTAACCTCTCTCAGTCATCGTTTAAAATACAGTAATGAGAACGAAACACGCATACACCAGCATGGTCGGATACATCACGAGGTACTTCTGCTCCGTCATGTACAGCGCTTTCTCAAAAAATCGGGATGCTGTGTGCGTACTCCAGAGCGTGCAGACACTAGCGAGGAAAAAGCCGACCATTCCAAGATCCTTCACTGAAACCACAATGTTTATCGCTGCCAAGCCGATAATTGGCAGCAAGCAGTAGCCAAGCACAGAGCAGACCCGGTAGATATCAATCGTTCGTTCCGGTGACAGTAAATTCATTAACAAATACACAAAAATGCACGACAGCACTCCAAACCCGTAAATATATCCAAAGTGAACTTTAGCAGCCTGCACATACCGTCAAGCAACGATTATCGGGCTTCAAACTATCGTTAAATTAGACAACTCAATCAAGAGCACGTACCAGCAGTAGACACATTCCAAAAAGAAAGCAAAAGACAAGAGGTCCTGCCAGATCTGCGTCGTCAAGAATATGCTCGTTGATCTGCTTCGTCGGAAGTAGCACGGACACAGTCTTGGCCCAAATATGATCGAAATTAATTCCAAGTTCTGTCGGATGTCCAAAATGGTATGACAGAATTAAAAACCAATGTTTTCTACTAATTCAAACAGTTGATTCAGTGTATTTACCTTCTAACAGCGGCGGCTCGTTAGCGAACTCGTCTGTGTCCTCGTCGTCATAATAGCCAGTCGAAGAGACCACCGTGCCGTTAATTCCACTGGATGATCCTGGAGCTGTCGTCTGAAACCCTGGCCCACTGTTGTTGTTGTGCATATGTGAAGCTGGTGTATTGATGGATGGGTAGTCACCCTCGGGTGGCGTGAACCACGGACTCATCGCGCCTGGATCCATGTTCATATTCATTGGGCAATTAAAAGAACGGAATTGTCAATGATGTATAGAGTCATCACAGTACAAAATTTTTGAAAAATATTCAGCCAATGAAACGATTAAATCCACCACTGATTTATTTCCAATCGGATGATGGGGTTGAGGTTTCCATACGTACCCAATCGTGATGTACATGCAAATTATACGAAATTGTACATCAGACTTTGTGGAAAACTCAGAGGTGCCGTAGCAATGTATCAGTATTGTACTTGGTAGGGCTGAAAGTGATAAAGCTTCATGAAAGAAGAGGTCCGTGGGATATTCTGGTTGCTTGCTTCATATTACTTGTTGGGTCTACCTATTTACGGATAGTACGGCGGAGTTCTAATTTTTATCAAGCAAAGTAGGATGGGTTATGTGAGACGTTCTAAGTTTGGGCCAGAGGAACCGGCGAGGTTTAAATTAAGCTTAAAAGGCCTTACCTTGAATATTCACAAAAGAATCATTACAGTCGTGTGATGCACAGGAAATCTGATGTGGAAATGCATAACAAGCTATTATCAGCAATGTTTGCGTACGTGCGCTTAAGCAAAGAGTTTGCGCTCATATTTCAAGTGCTTTTTGGCGCCAACAAGATCCCAACCTGAGATGCTTTTGAGAAGCACAATTTACACATATATTGAGACCACTGTGAGCTGGTAAGTGCCACTTCGAGGGAAGGATGCGCAGGAGACTAGCATCGTCGGTACAGCACGCTTGTCTTTTTATTGGTACAGTAGCTTACTTACTAAGTGATATTTCTCTATCTGCGGCGAGTACTTCGAGCGGGATGGTAAGGAAAAAAGCTGTATGGGACCGCTAGCGTACCAACAACTTGCATCCGTTTGGTGACACAGTTTTTTCAAGCCTTGTCATGCACGTTTCGGCGAAGTACTCCTCTATAGTTGAGCGAAGCACAGATGTCTGGATGTGATATTTGTAATGAACAGTGCTCGAGTGTATCTTTCGAATAGATCGTTTGCTAATGCAGTTAAATACATCTTTGGCACTGACATATCCGAGTTTATGAGAAGTTTTACGAGGAAGCGTAATCTACAGGCAGATTTCGGATCGAATAACCCATCGTAGTCGGGCCAAGTCGCACTAAGTCTGGCTATTGTGCGAGCGATCTCAATACAGAACGGCTCCTCACCAACTTTTATAAAATTTGAATGGTGGAGGGTCACGAAAGAAGAAAAAGCCTTCAAGGCTGTAAAACATCCTCATTCACCTTCATCAGGAATAAAACCGGCCACTATACGTGGTGTGTGGCGCTTCGGCCTTTACCATATATGGTGATTTGCTTCAAGCAAGTTTGCTATCGCGAATCTGGAGAAAGTCATCCCGTCTATGACAAGTAGTGATCACACATTTCTTTGCCACAAATACTATGTGTTCCACACAATCCACACAACATTACGCGACGGCAACATCGTCAGCGAACCGCCTTTTACAAGATGGTTGGCCTTCTTTGTCGGGTTCGTTTTTGAGGTAGAATATGAAGTTTAGTTGTGGTAGATACGCTTTCGTATAACGTGTTTTGACGCTATCCCAAGGCACACGAGCCAGACACAACTTGTATCATTCTGCTTCTTCTGGCTTTTGCTGAGAAGTGCAGGGCGTAGGTCGACGCGGAATGTCATGATCCCTCTGATCATAAGCGTCCACGACGTCTGGGTGGGCAGTCTTGCCGAAGTGAAAGCCCAAACTCTCCCACCTCTCGGAGTCTGGGTATCCCCACCACTTCACAAAATATTGGGTTTGACCCTATCAACGACGTCGCCCCACAAGACGTTCCACGTGATAGTGAACGCCACCGTTATCGTCGGTAAGAGTCGGCGGTGGACGATGACGACTTGGTCGATGACCATCCAATGACTCGCAACGCTCTTCGAGCTCATGAGAACAAGGTCCGTCACCATCGGGATACCCCTGAGCATCTTGCTGAGGTCGCATACCGCTGTGCGGAAGACTTCGAGAGCATGAAGCACTTTGTGTAATGACTGCCTCACGTTGATGACTATCGCTCTCTATCGGAGCGGCTTCTAACCGTTGAGCAGACAAATGCGTCACTTTGTGCGACGGTAAAGCGCCTGGTGCCATTGGAGATGGAGGTCATTGCACTTCGTGCTCAGAATGATTTGTTGAGTCAGCTTCTGGGTGGTCAAGCGCCTGTGGTTGCCGCCTCGGCGCCAACGCTTCCGCGTTCACTTACGCCGAAACTTAAGCAAGCCCACATAAAACACCGGGTAGGTTCGCATCCGTTTCAAAAGGATTGGTATATACGCAGCGCCCTGCTTGGCCACGATATTAAAATGGACGGAGCCTAAAAATTGCAGAAACTGCATGTGTAGGAAGTATTTTGGCATTTGATAAAATCAGGTCTCCGACCCCAAAGTTTTCGACATTTTTTCTGATTCTTCTGTCTGCATATTCTTTCTGTATGTTTTGGCTTTCAGCCATCGCATCGCAACATGTCGTAATACACTCAGTTTGGTAGACAGAAAGTCGTCCACAACTTTACAAACAGTGAGATGGCTGACATCAGCAAGTCGTTTGGCCATTTCTCCCCTACCAAGCCCTGCGCCATGAGATGGCAGCGTTAGCGGAACGCAAGGATAAACGAGCCCGCCAACATAGAGCGGCGTGTAGTCTATAGACGCATGCACTGCATTGTTTAGAGGGAACTCGATAAGTGGCAGCATGGCGCTCAAGCGGCTTGGCGTCTCAGCGCAGACGCTGCGAAGGACATCTTCAACGACGCGATTCACGCGCTCAGTTTAACCATCATTTTGCAGTTTGGCCGCCGTTAGCATAGTCAATTTGCTGCGCAGTACCCCGAAGATTGTCGGCCACAACTTCCCAGTGAGGCGTGTGTCTCTGTAAGAGACAGTTGACTTCGGGGGTTCATGTTCTAAGAAAACACGACACACCAACGGCGTCGCTGTACCAACACCATCGATAGCGTCTAGCACCGCCGCAAGATGAGCCATCTTGCCTAAACGGTCGATAAAGACCACGACATCCGTGTTGCCCGCCGAGTCCTTCCGCAAGCCAAACACAAAGTCCAAGCTCATGCACTGCCAACAACCAGAGAGTACCAGCAAATTGGCATGCGGCGCAGCCGAATTTAAGAGCGTTTCATTCTTTGACATGTCTGGAACGTGCGTACATATGTGCTAGTTCATTTGTACAGCTTAAGCCACCAGTATTAACAACTCACAGAGCTGTAGGTCTTCTCACGACCAAGATAACCACTAAGTGGGGGTGTTACGGGCCTCATAGAGAATCCGATCTTTCAATTTCTTATCACGAGAAACAACAATACGTGGCATCCGTCAAGTCGGTGCTATAGCAGTATTCGACGAACATCGGTGCAACCGTGCACGCACAACTTCTTATCCGAGTCTCCGAATTGTTTCCTCTCGAGAGCCAGTAGAAGCGCTACGCACGAATCACCACGCGTGAACGCGGCGCGGATCAAATCCGTGATGGACAACGTACATGAGTAAGTTCATAATCTGGTCTGCCTGACAACGCATCTGCCAAAGCATTCTGCTTTCCTGGCTTATACTACACCTTGAAGTTTTTATTCTGCAAAGAAGTAGAGCCACCTGGCCATTCTGTGCGAGAGGTGAGGCAACTGAGTTGCAGTACGTTGAGAGGCATGATCTGTAAAGATCACAAACGGCTTTGAGCCGAGCAGGTGCATTTTGAACTTGACAAGTGCATACTTCATCGCAAGTAATTCATTGTCGTGGATTGAGTCCTTTTCCGCCTCCTTAAGCTGGCGAGATTTGAACGCGATCACCCGATCTCGCCCCTCGGCGTCTGCTTGTAGCAGTGCACAGCCGATAACAAAGTCCGAAGCGTCACAGAGGACACTAAAAGAACGATCGGGATCTGGCAATGCCAGTATTGATGCATGAAGGAGGCTGTCTTCCAATGCTCGGTATCCGAACAGCATTCCGCATCATTCTTCAGGAGTTTCGACAACGGTGTGCCATTTCCGCATAAATATCACTGTATTTGTGCAAGTAGTTGAGGAGGCAAAGCCGCTTGTTCAAGTCCATTTGGTTCTTTGGAACCGGTCAGTTCACTATGGCCTTGACCATAGCGGGATTTGCTCGAAGGCCACGCTTTCGGGATTTCTTCAGCGCCAAAAATGCACTTATCTGCATTAGTATACAGCTTATTCGTGCGCATGCACTCAAACACCGCTCTCAAATGGACAATGTGGTTTCCTCATTCGTCCTTCCGGCCCCGCATGACTGTGGGTGAAGATGTCGTTGAAGTATGTCTGTGCATATGCCCGGTGGGGCCTGAACAACTGCGTCACAAGACGATGAAATGTTGCTGGTGGAGATGACACATCATCAGCCATTCCCAAAGCCTGCCACTCGGAGAACTCACCGCTGTCAGCGAAATATCACTCGCCCTCAATACACATCGAAAAGTCGAGTGCACTGTACTTTGTACATCCAACCATGTTGTTCTGGAGAAAATCTTTCCTAGGAATCGGTGTTTGTGCCGGAATGGTGGCAGCGTTCAGCTTATTGTGACTCAAACGATACGTCACTTGCCATTCGGCTACCGGGCAAAAACATGGGTGTCCAATGAGGGAGACTTGCTCTCATGCAGCATTCCTGAGTCGTGCTTCACACGGAAGAACGCGTCATTGACGTCACACTGATCCTTGGGCAGAGGCCATTGGCGTGTTTTGTAGTATTTGGTTCCCGAAAACAGGTTGATTTCATGATGCACATCTCAGACCGAATGTTGGATCGACGGTGGGTCTTTGGAGACTTATAGTATTGATCCGAGAGAATATTTAGGATCGAAGATCCACTTCGTGCGTTCAGTTCCCTCGTGGCGTCCTCCATGGCGGCCTGAGTCGGGAGGATTCATCCGTCGTCAAAAGTGGCGTCATGGGACGCAGTAGACGCCGACATCTTCTGCTCTATGTGCTCGAGCAGAGCGTTTTCATAGCCCGAAAACGCCTCTAGGCACGCTTATCGCTTCAGGTCCTTGTAACGCAAGATGTTGTAAGCCCCCAAGGCCAAGCAGAGACATCATGTTTTTAAGCCCGTCTGCATGCCCTGGGGCAAATAAAAGAATCGTTCCATTCTCACACAAATCAGTCGAAACGACTCAGATGTAGATTAACTCCTGGAGCTATTAAGTACAGCGAGGCTGCCGTAGCTCTTTGCTTTGAGAAAGCTTACTAAGGTTACCGATATCACGTTCTATGCCAGAACCAGTATGAGAGTAGCGGATCGCAATCTGCTACCTCCAAGAGCACCCAAAAGCTTAACCAGGGCAATTGTACCCTTTCGCTTAAAATAGAAACTGTATTCATTTGTCTTATTTGCGGCAGAGATACCCAAATCTAAATCTGTAGGTTTTGCTCATTGACTAGTAAAACTAATCAAAGGGCATAACTACTGACTGTCCCGCCACGTAGTGGCTTCATATTAAGGTGTAGCCACACCATTATGTGGTCAAACCATCCACCCTGTAAACCAGGGTTTGTGCAACCCCGATACATACTTGTTTTCGTGTAAAAATTGGCCTTAATCCTATATCGTTATATCTAACAAATAGCGTATTTGTACCGCAACTCCTCGTCTATTTATAACACGGGCCCGCTTGGTATGGCTGTACGTTTTGACGACGATCGCAAAAACAAAATCTGCTTAGCCATTACGATACCTCTGTTTGATTCTTCTCAGTCAAGAATGCCGTCTGGCTCAGTGAGTGCTATAGACTGGCGAATCAGTATGTGCACCGAACTAAAGATTCTGTTCACACGTGAAAAACTTGGTAGCGGATACAAATCCACTACTCATATGCCGACGCCCATACGGTCCCAGCATAGTGCTAGCAGATCAGTATGGACGTTTCATATTCTTGACCGAAAATTCCGGACTGAGATTTCTGTGTACCAATTAAGCATATTTGCTCATCTTGCTGCTGCTAATGACAACATTTTCAATGATAAGTCAAAGTGTTAGTACTTTACAGCGCGGCGTAGACTGCTTTTGTTTAAGGCGCTAGGTACGAGGTTGAACATGTGCACAGCAAACCACCCGTATCCCAATAGCCAAAATGAGCCCATCAACTGCGTAAAATTGGGCATCATCCAAAGCACCTCCCCGGAGCAACCGCGATTCTTAAGCAATGAGCTTCAAGTCATTAATTATGCCTCAATACCGTGTTACACGCCTCAACGAGCTTGAGACAGCTATAGCTTGATATTTACGCTTACTCCTAGAATCCTTGACACCTCCACAATTCGGCGAATCTAAGTGATTGGAGATTGTGGATACTGATTTTTTTGCAGAAATACATTACGATAACATATCATTGCAAAATGAGATTTTCAGGAAGATTAAGCGTGGTGTGCAAAACGCAAAGCGCGCGATTGTATTATATGGCTGAGAGATAGGAAGCAACATTCGGTCGCTAAAGTATGTGAGACACATTTCAATTTGATGCAAACGATTGGTCTATATTTAATGCGGCAATTTTTAGTGCCTTCAGACTAGAGACGACGTTAATTTCTAGCTTTGTCGGGTCCCTTTCAGCAGTAGTCAAATTGGTTTTGAGTTACATTGAATATTCCAAATGAGATACGATCGCACGTGAGGCTACGAAAGCTATACCAAGCCTCTCACTCATGTGTTAAACGGATACGGACCCAGCTTGAGCACCGAATGTAAAAGACCGTCAACCTCCCCATTTTGTAGCTAAACACACCATGTTCAATCAAATTAGCGAACGACAAAATGAGCTCGCCCACAATTCGGGTTCAAGCAAGCGACAGCTTTGCTCATACCCATAAGTCTGTGTAAGTTAGACCAGCGACCCAACTCGAACCTGAAATCAAACCGAATTCCTTTCGTTTGCTGGATGATTACCGCGTACCTTGGGCTGATAACACAGGTGCGCCAAATCATAAGCCTCGATGAAGCTAGTAAAAGTGGATTTTTAAACGTCTAGGAGTCTTAGAAGCAGAATTTCTTTTCCCACATTACCAGTTTTAATCTGATGATCCCAATGAACACGTTCCGCTATACGTAGAGATGGACTCTGTACTGATAAACGAGACGAGCCGGCAAAGAACGATATTCACGTGACTGATTCAGCTGATCGTTTATGGCTGTGGTGATTTGACTTTTTATTCAAGCGTATTATGATGTCTCTGTTCTTAAGGTTATCTCTGAGAGGCGCTTGCGAAGCTGCGCATTTTAATTACATGGCTCGAGATACCGTGAGTGGTCCGGGAACAGCCTTTTGCTATAGAAAAAGGATAGCTTTCCTGTTGATACAATGCGTCGTCTTTGGCAGTGTGCCTTCGGGCAATGGATTATGTCTTTCGTTGCCAAGTTTGAGCTAAATTAACTCATGTACTTGTCACATAATTGCAGTATCGATTGCGTAAGAGTCAGACATGATGTGTGCTGCGCTATTGAAATCTGTCGAAAGCAAATATGATTGAGCACTGCGATCACTATATTTGAGCGTTGCAAGTACGAATATACCGCTTCTTTCCTCGTTTAAATATTTGCTGCATTATAGCAGAAATTGGCTTGGAACACAACGTGCGGTTGTACTCTATGAATATGTGATGCGGATTAAACATCTCAAGAAATAGATATTGGTAGATAAAAATTGTCAAGATCAGTGAACGGTATGTATTGGTGGTCCAAAATGTTCAAATAAGTTAGTGATAATGTGTGTACGTGAGGGACGTGTTCAAGGGTCAAATATGCGATGCATGGTTTGGTGCCTTTTACTAGCACGCCATTTCCAGCAAATGATTGCAAACCATTTGTATGAAGTTTTATTTTGGAAGATTACGGGACGCTTCGTTACTTTTGGCATCGTAGCCTTTGTAGATAATTAAATCATGTTGGTATTGTCAGCAACACCGTCACTGGCGAGGATGCAGCTTAGCGAATCCTTGACATAGACTTTTGTCGTCGTTTCTATCTGTGACAATTATCTCGAGTCGCAATCCACGCTTATATTTGTTTGAGCAGGTTCTAACTAAGTAAATACCTCAAGAACATGCGTGAAGAGAAGAGAGACATGCTCCCAGTCATTACTATTGCATCACAGTTTTCTTGAGCTGGTTTGACTGATATATCGTGCGCTCGATCAGCAATACGAGGTCGTTTCGGTCTTGGATGTGGGAGATTGATATTGATGACGAAGTCATAATAGCTTTGCTAAACCTCGCGGGAATGTCAATGATTTTTTTAAGATTGGGCGTAATGCGCCAAGTGTGCAACTATGGCGGCTAAAATTCAAAAAGACTATCGCAAGATGCAGGTGACAACCGAAATGGTAATTTTGCGTTTCCTGATGGCAGATACAGTCTAATTAAACGCAGTTGCTCTAGACACCATGTTCTGTCTACAGTTTGGGAGCCTAAGTTGTGCCTTTGCCTTTACGGGCACATCAAACAAAAGATTGGGCTTCAGTCCAAGGCACCTCAAAGTATGCGAATACATATCGTGCTCTATACGGGCTAACGCAATCTATATCGCGATATTTTCTACCAGCCAACCGGACGTAAGTCGTGCAGTTGACCCAACACCGCTAAAAATGCTGGGTCACCTTCTGTTTCAATGAGATGAAATAGTTTCAGGGGTGACTCAAGCCACCGTCATAACGTTTTGCTGACAATGATGTTCCCGACAAACTCGTAATGGGACATTTGGAGCAATTCGACGCGTATTCATGGAAAAGATTCGATCTTCAGCGCAATTACAAGAAATTTGAACACGTTCTCCGTGATTTAGCTGGTAGCTGTATCAGCAGGCCCATGAGTACGAGTAAGGCTTGGCAATCGAGAGGCGAGGGCGAGAGCCATCCATGACTTAAATGTTGTGCTACTACTATATTGCAAGGTGGAGCATTTATTGACCTTTATGTACATGTTAGATGATTTTGAATTGCAATACATTGAATGAGTTATGTTTCGAGCCCTCTCAGTATCAAAGATCAAGTTTTCATAGAGGGTTTAATATGGCCGTTGCTGATAAAGCTGAGATGGGTGTTCAAATTGTTGTGGTCTTTGAAGGCAGAAAGTGCACACGAAGCAACATTTTCGTAAAACGTTTCGCTCTCACTCATAAACGTCCGAGGGCTATGCCGCATCGAAGCGAGTATATCTGTCGAATCGGACTGACCAAAGCCATATTCACAGCATGAAATTAATGTTAATATCATTGCTAAGGTTTGCTTTAGTTTATGTTTGTTCTTTGAGCAAGTCAAGCTAGTGAGCTAATCACGTACCGATTTTACTAAAGAGCTCTACCACTACAACTCTCTCCTTTGAGGATTGAGTATAGGGATAGTCATCTTGCTATACGATCTGAATGTGGGTGCTACGCCACTAAGAAGCTTCCTTTGATAAAATACGGGAATGCAATTTAATTCACAAATACGAAGGTGGCACATCGGAACTCACAGATTCAACTCAACCATTCTTATCAAAAAAATAGCTTATCCCATAAGGTTTTCTATATATCAGCCACGACCGCCGCGTCCATCTTGGTCGTTTGTCGGTACATGAGCCAAAGCGTTGCAGTTAAAAATGAAGCTTACGGTGTGGTTTGTGTTTGTCAAGTTCACGCAGGTTTATGTCTATTATAGGTTGTGGAGTACGGCTCCTGATGAGGATAAATCTGAACCCAAGAGAATTGTTTCTTTTGAATCAAGCTACAGCGAATCAAACCTGGGGCGAGGGTACTCTTCAACCAAGATGGCCTGATGGATTGGGCCGATTTTAATTTGTGTCTCAAACGAAGTTTACAACTTGTTGGTGTGAATTTGCTAACCTGTTTTGATAAGTACAGATCACACCATTGCCCATAAGCCATAAAAAAGATTATGAAAAAAACATGGTAAAGAATAATGATGGAGGGCCATGATAACTACAACCTGTGATATTAAGTGGGGGCGATTTTGATGGGGTGGTCAGTTGAGCACATGGGCTGCTATCCGAATGAAATTTGCAACAAACCTTGCGCGCAGGAAGCTTTGACTATCACATGGTTCATTAAGTAACACACCGACGATTAATCTCAGTACGAAGTACATAGTCCGCTCCTATTTCAAAAAATAGCGGTGGAACCTGTGTCTACCTCAAATGGTTCTTAATATATATGGTTTACAATCTGTTACATATATTCCTCCGTGATACGTAGCGTCAGGCTAGTAGTCTATGTGTCTAACTGGTGTTCCACATTCAGAGTACCATCACGCTCATCCAAATTGAGTACGTAGCATGACTATAGATCATGGTACTTGACCACAGCACTTTTTTACTTTGTTAAGGTTTACGAGACATAATGCGTGTGCACCTGCATTAGTACAATATTTGCTCTATTTTCGATTGTTTTTTAATGTAGGACACGTACACTTTCAACAACATAGAAAATGTTATCTCATTACAAGAATGCACACGTTGGAAAACATCACGAGTAATATTCGCCTACATTATGCAAATTCTTACGAACTTAACCACTTTAGGAGCCGCCTCAACCCATTTGCACTTTGTAGCGTGCGACTCAATCTATCAAGAATGGCATAGCCCCCGCCGTCGATGACATGCAAACTAAAATGGTTAATTGCCGAGGTGTTCAGCGGGGAGTACGGTCACATTGACTCGTCGAGTCTCCACCCAGCACACGCGCCTTCTCCGAAGGCATATGTCCAAGTTATTCCAACTATGTTTATATCTTCTATCATCTTTCAACGTTGATGCATTGTTTATGTTCTGCCATAGTTCTGTTTATGCTGCGCAGCCCGAGAATCATTTTAGATGATGGAGGGTGGTACGCGCAACAGCCTGGAGGCAAGACTCAGTTGTTACTAGTGATTCGGACTTTATTCAGCGCACCAAGACTTCTGCAAGCGCAAACATCGTAGGACTTTTCTATACTATATATTGTCGCGATCTTGAATTTATTTCGCTTAAAGTGCATGCGCCGTTGCAAGGCGTGTGGCCGCCGGAACATATAGAAAGCAAATTGCACGCTCAAACGTCAATTTGAAAGGACTTTCTGATCCTTCATGTTGCCATTCTAGAGGTGATACATCTTCCTGATAAACAGCACTGATGCAGGTAGTCGGAAGTTTTTCTGGAAGACATTACACTTGGTACGAAGCGCTGGGCGAGTGCGGAAGAGTAAATGACACAATTCACGTACTATGGAATTAAGGCACGTCGCCTCACTCCTTTAACGACCCCTTCAATCAGGTAGGCATTTAGCTGTAGCATGGTTTGATGGATGACTTTGCAATTAACCGTCAAGGTTGAGGAGAGTGCTCACCACCTTAAGTTCATGCTGAAAACAACACAGATTTGCTTCGCGAGCTTACTAACTAAGTTACAGGCCAAACGCTATATTTGAAGGAAACCAATTGCTGGTGGAAGCGCATTGCCTGCGCGACCCCGTCAATCTGTTTAGATACAAGACGCAGAGTGTGCAAAGTCATAAGCGGCAAAGGCTCAATGGTATCTTGCTGAGCCTTAAACCCTTCCGGATTTCCAATTTGACAGAAGCTCCCATCCTAAACGAGTTACGAGAAAGTACTGTTCCTTTGTTCTTTATGGGATTGGACCATCCTTTAGTCAATTAGCAAATGCAGCGGGGAATTCCCTCATACGTTAACCCTAGGATCTTTTGTGTTCATGCCGACACTTTACTTTCTTTCTTCAAAATTCCGGAGCGCTGCTGATACTGACATGTTCTACTTTCGGATGCGCTTGCTATCATAAGTTGAGTCTGTGTCTAAAACCGCAGTGTCTACCTCTACAGGAACCATAACGCTAGCACAAATGGCTTGGTTGGCCACCGTGTTCCTTTGAAAATATAACGAAGTTGCTTTGATTATAAAAAGGGCCTAGCAAAAGATTAAAGTTTACTTTCTTAACAACCACAAGAGAATGCGAGCATTTACTAAGATCTTCATAGAATCCGCGAGTCTCCTAATTATCCTACTTTTGCGAGACAGTTCGATTGGAAGCACTCGGTATCGGAGTTTTGTCTTGACCATCCTTGAGCTGTTGATTGCGCAGCGACTGCGATAATGCTGTGATCCATTCCGGTGTTTCGAACCAGTCCAAACAATACCTATTTCGGAAATGACGTAGCTCAGGAAGCGCATCCCAAAATGACTTATCCGTGTGTCTTCCCGCACAGAGAAACAAAACGTGTTATCATGGTGTAGAGCGCTCACGAGAGTCCACCGCGAAAGCAACCCTCGCTCGCATGGTTTGATGAGCAAGGAATTATCCACTCACAATTCTACATTTAAAAGAAGTTTGAGGTCCCACTTTGACTGGATAGCCCTGGCGTCGTTGTCGCTTTTAAATAAGCGAGTTTAAAGGCAGAGTGGCCCAGTGCAGCGTCATTCCAGTAGCGAAAAAAGTCCAACCTTGTTCCAAGCTCAAGGCTTGTTGGGTAGTTGTAACGGCTAGTCCATAGAGAGCCGTAGTTTTTGTCAGCAATAACTTGAGGTGATGTCTACCCACCTCAATATCCACGTTGTGAATTGAACTTCACAAAGTCTAAATATGAACTAGGACCAAGTCGGACGTTGGCTTTACAAAAGTTGGCTTCACAAAAGTTGGCTTGCATAGCTCAAGACGGGTGAGGCGGCGCGTCTTTTCACCCGATGAGCAAACCAAGTAAACTACCCGTGGACGTTGTTGCCTGCACTCAGTACCCAAAGCACAGCCTTACTTAAGCTAAATATATTTACCGTTTGCTGATTCAAGTGCAGATAGAACTCCTGGGGAGTGGTAGCATGTGAGATTATAATTTATGTAAGCAGAACGCGGCGCGTAAGGGTTCTACCCCGGTGCGACAAGCAAATCCTGCTTGCGTAAATATATAATGGCGATATGATGATCTGTAAAGTTTTTTACGTTTGCCCGTGGAGTCGAGCAAGCTCAGCTTTCTTAGCCAGTAAGCTGTTATCGTTCGCTTTACGGCGGGGTGTCGTGACACTTTTCTACCTAGTATGTGTTGAAGAAGAGAGAGCATAGGAAGCGCCATTAAGTTAGCTAACGGCCTCGCCGTATATATCTTAGAGATGAAGGTTTTGGATCAAGACTCGCTACTTTGATCGTTCCATTCAATTAAGACTTTGGCTGCCTCTCTTCGAATGTATTTGATTTAGTCTACTACAAGGACAGCGCTTTACTTAGAATTGCGACATACTACAGAGAGTACCTCAATGCAAATGAGGTTCTTAAGAGCAAGCAGTATAAGCTACAGGTGGTGAGGATGCTAATCAAGCGCAGCGACAGCAAACTGAGCATTTACATTTTCGCAATAGCTAAGAGAGCGTTACAGGGAATGTGTAATGGAGTACGAATCTAAAATCTACATCTCGCTCTGAAGCACCAAAGTGTTCGTTATATCATAATCAGTGACGGTTCGGATGCGGAATCCAAAATGTAAGGGTGCTTCCTTACGCTATGTATAAAACATAAATTTTTATTGTAGTATATAGTAAGTCTAAATCATGTCATATTCAAAATTCCTTGCATATTGCTATTATTGTTACCAAACTAAAACAACTTAATTTAATCTATTACCTTGTTTCTGATGTATGTCACATCCATAGTGCAGTGCTTTAACTTGAGCCAACTCCTGTTTTATCGCACACGAACCAATCATCCGTCTGTTTGTTAACGTAGACTCGTAGAGTGAATATTATTTCTGTGTGAGGTTCACGAAACCCTCATTGCAGTGCTATTTAAAATTCTTTGTATCGCTTTATGTATTGAATACGAATAAGCGTCAGTGATACCACCCATTTCACGATGAGTAGAATCAACTGAATCGCTATGGTGACGACTGTTGATTTTACTGTATTGTATTCTTTAATTTGTTGCTAGTGAAGCATATGGCGCTCCGGCTCACGCACGTTTTATTTGGACTTGTAAATCGTGCAGAACACAATATTGTAAAATTGTACGAAATTCACATTGCACTTTTGTATTAGCTAAAACTCTGAATATCATGTCACTACTGTGGATGTGCAGGCAATGTCTTCTTCTATAAGTTTTTGACGTGGGCTTTGTTTGTCTCGAAAGGTATAGACTGGATTAAGGAGGTCGCTCTTTACAGTCGGTGTTGAAGTCACACTTAACGAAGAAGTATGACTAGATTTTTTTAATACCCAGCTGTCAGATAGGATACCCATAACCTTCACTTCAGCTTTTAGCTATAATGCCTCAACTTAGTCACAAGATTGCTGACAATAAATTGGAAGAAGCTGCTGTAATCTTGTTTCCACATCCAACGACTTATTCACGTTAATCAGTGCATTCTTGACGGCAAAGTTCCAACGGTCAAATGTTTAGCGGGAATGCTC
Organism: Plasmopara halstedii; assembly: GCF_900000015.1. Taxonomy (NCBI): domain Eukaryota; phylum Oomycota; class Peronosporomycetes; order Peronosporales; family Peronosporaceae; genus Plasmopara; species Plasmopara halstedii. The sequence continues at coordinate 1,411,255 of NW_020189293.1, forward strand.
GGTGGCAGTTATGTTGTCGGTCGTTACGGTGTCCCTTTGTTATCGCAAAGAGTCAACGACGGTAACGTCAATTCAAGTTGTGTGTTTTTAACGATCTGGCTTCGAAGAGACAATTTGGCGTTTTGGATATAACGAGAACATTTTAGCGATAATCGAACATATTGTTTGAAACTTTAAAACCTTGGCGAAAAGAGAAGTGAAGACAGTCTCGACACAATCGTTAGACAAACTAAAAATTTCTATTCAGATAAAGAGCCATTGAAGTATTTTCTTATCTTCTTAGCTTGCAGCAATAATGGCTTAATCATCACACAAAGACTTCATGAAAGATCCCATGACAAAATAATCCACGGAAAGTTAATCGTAATTTATATCAAACATTTCAATTGTTTACTTGAATTGTGCAGTTTAGTTTTTCGTAATCACATCCATTACAATTTCAGCTGCTGAAGATCTATTTTCTTCTCCAGAGCTCGACAAGGCCAAACCAAGAAGGGGTGGCGGGTCCGAATAAGCTCTACGCATTCTTCGCATTGCAGTACTCGATCTCCTGGACGTATGAATCGATCCCCAACGATCGACGCTCCGTCCTGACGGATCCAGCTCTAATTCCGGTTCGAGTTCACTCTCTGGACCCTTGAATTGTAGACTAATTCCAATGTAGCGACAGTCTTCACCTGTGCTAACCACGGGATTTCCGTCGCCGCGGTTCAGACTTTCGCGCTCACCGATACATTCTCGGCATCGAGCGCATACAAGTAATGGTGCGACATAGCGATTATAAATAGCGACTCGTTCTTGCGTACAACACGGTGGTTTCGTACAAATTCGGTACGCACACAAGTCACAGCGACTCCAGTTTTTGCGTATTGTGGGAAGAAACGATTGTGTGCACGCAATGCAGTGCCAATTGTGATGAGTCCCTTTTGAGTTTCTTTGGTCTGAGCCAGCCAGCCCAATATTTCGAAAAGGATTTAAAATTGCTTGCCAGAGTCTTCCGGGGGCAATATGTTGCTGGCGATATAAGCGACGGCGACGTCGAAGGATCTTTTCCAATCGACAGATCCTCTTGCCGATGCTTAAGAGTCGGGTTCGAGCTGTATTTAAGTCACAATTTCCGGGAAGATTTCCCGAAAACGCAGCCTGATAGGTGATTTGAAGTTTTTCTGGGTTATCAGGATTTGGCCCAGCAAGTAACCAGCCGGAAATCGGATGCAGTGCGACAACACACTCAGTTGGCGCTTTGCCCGCCAATACTTCCGCTGCATCTAAAGTACAAAAAGCTAGTTGAATTCCTTTTTGCGTAGGCGTTAATAGTTCAATGAAGCAACACTGCTCGTTCTTGTGCTCAGCGTGGTGTTGTGAATGGTTTGAAGTTCCGGATTCCGACAAAGTTGGACCAACGGATCTTCGCGATAGAAAAGATTGGAGCCGTCGTTTGTGTACAAAACATACGGTACGAACTGTGAGTTGTTGGCCAGGAGTTGCAGAAGCCGGTTGTGATTCTCGTTCCATACAAGGGACAGCATGTACCAGCGAACTGTAAATGAATTGAGAGCCATATAAATCTCGAAATGCCGAGTTGCTTTCACTCTCGGTTGGACATCGCAGTAGCGATAATAAGTCTGACAAATTCGCTTTGATCTCACCTCCAACAACCACTTGACACTGCCGTGTCTGAAACGGAGGGACATTGATCGAAGCATGGACTTCTCGAAACTGCATGTCCATATTGCCCATTCGAACATGTTTCCAACCTCTTTTTGAAGACAGACGCCGTAAGTCCACAAACCTTTCAGGAACTTCAACGCGTTGAACCCGCGCAAACAAGTCGCTGTCCGAAAGCCGCACCTTGCTCCACACCATCGACTGATTCGACGACGACACTGAAGTCCCAAGCACTGCAGCAGCGACCGGTGCCGAACTTTCCGAAGTATGACGCATCCCGTGGCAAATGGGAGAGTGATGGCTGTGACGCCCTCACAGTCGGTGGATGGCGACTGTAAGCTTCTGTAGAGGTACCGCGAGCGAAGAAGAGACTCAAGGTCAAATGTTTAATCGGGTAATGGTCGCAATGTGTAGCTTCTACATGTAGCAATGGAAGTCGTATGTCAATTGATTATTGCAGGAAACGCTAAGTCCATTTTTATACATGAAGGCGGTTGTTGTCGTTTTTTCATACAAGATAAGTACTTCCGTCTTTATTCGAAACACTTTAGTCTTGTCGATGATCTCTTTTAGCTTCTGTTCGAAGAACTTCGAATTGGCGCACTAAACATCACGACTTTGCAAAGCACATGCATTTGGCGAAAGATGCAGATAGCATTGTGCTTACATGAAAAGGACAGCTGGGAATTTCTAAGAGCATCGTCACATTATTAAACTCGGCATTATTGAACAATGACGTTGCTTTAAGATACAAGAAGAACAAACCAGATGTGTGTCGATATCTCATCCTTCAAGAAAACCCAGCGAAAATTTAGAGTGCACAAGAGTCCCACAAGCTCACTTGGATGTGTTATAGATAGCGATGGAGTCTTGGCCAGGATAGTATATAGAGCATATAAGAGCGTATACACATATCTTTTTAATCAAAAGGGTATATGTACTTAAAAGTTAAAAGGTTACATCCGATAAATAAATCCAAATGCGCTCATCACTTGCGCTCTCTTCATACTCAAAATTAGCTTTGCAGTCGACGTACCCAATTCAGAAGTCGATCATCAAAGAAGATACCACACGAAGAGTAAACATATAACCCTTATTGTTTCAGTAACATTTTGTCGTAATTCACTCACAGTATAATGCACACGTTGTCAAGCTTGGCCTCTATTCCATTCAATTGTGTCCCATGCAAGCAGATCGTTGAGTCAGGTCATATGATTAAAGCAGGATATTCAGCATCAAGCTCGACAGTAGCACTGCCCGAATATTGGTGCTACTTCGAGTACCCTCGTCGCCTAGCCTCATGAATTCCCAATCTCATTTCTGCTTAAGCATCCGGTGTTCCAGACGTTGAACAGAAGGTTTGACGACTTGTTGTTCAATGTTACGAGCAATCTTTGCTGGGAATCGTGAAAGGCTGGGCCAGTGGTACGGCTGGTACCAGTGTCGCGATTATGTTACTGGTTGGGCGGACGTGCGCGAAAGCCAGCTCGAAACAATAATGATTCACTGGTATTTGGAATTGTAATCAATCGCTGCAATGTCGACAGCCTTCTACTGCTAACTTCGTAACTTTTGTAGAAGCACCACGTAGCTAATAATCTAAATGAATCGCACACACAACTGATACTACTACGATTTTTAAGTGAATTCCGTACAATCGCCTATTGAAATTAAAGCGACTCATGCTGTATAAGGAGAGAACTATGAATAGATGTATTGAGCAGAGGAACAAATAATGACTTTAGTCTTTCATGAGGACAAACAGATTGCTTTCCAATGAAAAGTAGCAAAATCCCGCTTGCATCGCGAGTGGCTAGTGCATAATTGGTCCCAACCTGGTATCCTGATGTTTATTGTGTTGATTGTACTTGTAAATTCAAAACAATAGTCTGCATACGCGCTTATCCTTCTATAACGCTCTTTTTTAGGTTGCTAAATTTTAATCAAGTCTGCCTATCTGTATAGGAATTAATTCTCAAATTTGAAGCACTTTCAAAAGTTTATGTTTACAGGTTATGTACCTCATCTAACCTGATTTCCCAATACTATTACTATTGTTAATAAGAAGCTTTCTCTTTAGCTGACAGTTCGGAGTAACTGCGAATCCTTCAAAATTTAATTCCAGCGGACGGACGACAACCCAATTGAAGTGGTACGTTGACCTCAATTCACGTCATTTAAATATACTGCAAGAGGTGCTCGATTACACACTGAATGTAAGTCTGTCGGATAATGTATGCACTTGATTTCTTCTGTGTTATTTTTGTGATCATAAAATTCGCCGATAAGCACTATGTGTACTGTTACATATTTAGGGCAAAATGCGTGTCAACCACACCATTAAAGAATTGGGATTAATTTTTCTTCATATTATGCTTTAAGATTATCTTGTATTCTTTTCATTAAGCCCTCGTCGACCGATCGATGAACTAGCACCTCATGTTACCAAACTCGACAAAGAGCAAGAAAGCCCAAAGAGCGATATTGGCAAGCTTTTTACATTTAAGCGTGGTTTCGGAAAAGTTTGTTCTAGTAGCCACTCCGTTTTTCGTATGCTGAGATCATAGTCTGCAGAATCGCTGGTCCTTGCACACTTATTACTTTGCCAACAAACATCCGAACTTGATGTAATTAAGAAGGAAACAGACATAGTATAAGCATCTGTGTTTAATTGTATTTCACATGAGCTTTGATAAAACCTTCGGCAATTACTTTTTGTAGACGCGCTAGAGCAAAAAAAATCCGTATGGTGTAGTTTAGCTCGATGACACAGAGTCGAATAGGTAACGTCTAAATGAGATAGCTATTTGAAAATTATTATTCCAATTACCGTTGAAACCCTAAAGATAACTGCCGTCGTCACCGTTGTTCAAAACCACTTTTGGCCATGCAAGATGTCAAGGGAATGTAAAAAGCCCAAGTAGTCGTTATATACATCAACTTACCTAGCTTACTTATTAGAAAAGCACAAGACCTCGATAACTTTGCAATTTTTCTGAGAGACAAACATGAGGTTTTCCGCTTCTTTTCTTTTCATAAGACACGCTGACGAGACTCTCTGTCTTTCTTTCATTTGTTGAGTATCCCCTTCTACATGAAAGTAATCGAAAGCGTCACACAAAACGATCTCGCAGACCGCTTGGGATTTGGAATCATCAAAATTGTCATACTTAATCGCTTGTTATAATCAATATATTCAGTATGAAGGGCAAAACGTAGCATCGTTTCTTGTTGATGAGGTGCGATCGTTTGCGATACTCAATTCACCTATGCACGCACCATCTCATTGTCCGGACTCAATATACTTGCGTTATCTAGTAATGTTTGACAGCAGCACGAATACCATCACTGTCAATCAATAGCAGCATTTCAGCCGGTTGGCGTCGCCTAACAGGATTTTAATTCAAGGATGACAAATTCCTGCTTCAACAATTGGTGACTGCACCAGAAGCGATCACACCACCACAAAAGCTGATTCGGTTCCTTGATGCTTGTCTTATAGTCAATAACATGCGCATGTCATATCCAAAACATAGAAGAAACGCGAATTATTGCGCAAACTTTTCAAATCTACTGAACAAGGTCACTTGTAATAAATTGATCAGAGAGCTCGATGTTGTGGCCAAGGATTTGAGTCATGTAAACGTTCATGTCGTTTGTCCATGCCAAAAAGACAAGCTCTTATGAGCAAGCATATCGTTGATGTTATGCATGCGTCCAAAATCGTTCGCATTGTTGCTCTTCGGTGAAAACGATCCGTTGGCCACGATCATTATCCATGTCCTCCTACTTAAATGCTACAATTGACGACAAGTACCCAACGGTAGACAGAACAGTAAATACAGGTCCACAAAGATGTTTAAGTCTTGCTGGAGTATTCTGCCCTTGGTCGATCCAAATTTCTAGAGATCGTACCGCTTCCATTTGGTTCGGGAAGCTTACTTATGCACTACGCGCATATGTCTCCTCATCGTAAAATTCTTATCCGTTTAATCAGCCGTAGCTTCTGGGGTTCTATCAGCTATAAACTACAACGGCAACAATCGTAGAAAAAATTGTCCTGCTCGGTACTCAAGACGTTCGCCATCTTCTCCGAACATATCCAATCTACCTAATTGCGACGGCTCACCTTACACACTGCAGCGTAAATTTACATTGTCTTGCAATCCGGATTAGAATACGACAGTGTACTCTAATAGTAGGCTGCTTCTTTCGACAGTCTTCACCTCACCGCTTATGATATACTCTCGTTGTTTGTACGCGTTGCATCAAATATTTAACTCACGGACTTATCTCTTAGTATAATTGAATTCCCGAACCTTATTGATCTTTGCTGTTAACAACGCCCTTACTGCTTCACTCGAGCAAGCCCAGGCACAGATGACGATAGTTGTGGTCGGGTCGCATATAAAAAGATGTGGAGTGGTGGTGCTGCCGTTATCAATGTCAGTGTCATTTCCATGTTTGCGGCTTCAAAAGATGATGAGCTTATTGCACTGGTCGTTTGGTCGTGATTGATGCTTTTTTGTATCCTTGATCTCCATGAACCTTGCAAGTATTGTAAGAATGTCAAGCATCACCTTCTTTGACTCTTCAAACATCTTCAGCTCGTCACTTCTTTTAGCTATCGGTTCTTTCGTTAGCCTGCGAAAGTATGTTGAGATCATCCAGACTATTTCACTTATTAATACTTCTGGGTGTGGGACTCGCGGCAGAAAATCACTTGTGTCATTATCACCGGTACAACTCTTGACGTCAGCACTCTTTTCATTTGTCATTGATCAAGATCCATCTACAACACTCTCCAGGCAGGAGCAAGTTTAGTTTCCATGTTTTCTGTCGAGTGGCAGAGTAAGGTAATCATCATACACCCCTGCTTCACCGCTCTCTCAGAGCTTTGGCATTCGAAATAAGATCAAATCGATCGTTGAGCCAACAACTGGGAAAAAAGTAATACTTGCTGCTTCTTGTTCGTTCAGAGACAGTATCATAGTCCCAAAAATAGTTCCAACTTCTTGTCCTGATTAGCAGCACGACCCATACATTCCTCTACGACTCTCACACACGCACTTTGTCCTCCGTTCCTCTCGAGCTGCTTGCTACCTTGCTGATGGTGGCGAAGTTCTTTGTGACTTAAAATGGATTGACTGTACAATCATTCAAACTCTTAAATCACGTGTCAAGCAAATTGACGCCTGGTACTGATCGCGCCGCATTTACATGAGTGGTTTTGAGACGATTTCTATAATTCAAGAGCAAGAGTATATTCAACAGCAATGACAGGAGACGCTACCAAAATGGTGCTTTTCTGATTTAATCATGTTTAGACCCACCAAAAACCCTTGACAACTGGAGGAGGGTCACATCTTGCTGTAAATGGTGACTTTGGTAGTCGTTTTTAACGCTCTGCAATCTATTGAAAGTCAGACCCCTGAGCACGTATTCTCGGCACTTAACTATCAATTTATTATCCGAAACCATGCAATTACTCCACACTTATTAAGGTGAAAAAATGTAGATGGAGCTGATGTCTATCTTGAGAGGCTAAACTTTATGATCGACACAGGTACTTGTAGCTTTGAGGCAATACGAGACCAAAAAAATCAACTTTTAAATTGTTTTTTATTAATTTCGTAGTTCAACGATCAATGTTTACAAGTACCAGCATTCGCCAATTTTCTACATAAAGTAGCGCATGATTGTGCTGTTCCTATTCTGTCCTTCTATATTGCATTCAATATTTCTTCTATATTACTTCTTGCTAGCCTTCCTACCGATGCTCGCACATGATATTATCAGTTGTACAGCATTATGGAGGGCAGTCAATGAAAATGATTGATGGGTGCGACTCTCGCGAATTTGGCAGCATTTGCTGCGTTGGTGGGCTACGCACTCGAGTTGAATTGAGATGAAAATGATTCCGTAACAAATTTTCATGACGAGGCGATGCAGAAACATCCATGGGCAGCAAAGATCCAGTTGGTCTGGCGTTCATGCTCGACTTTGCTTTGTCAGCATGTTCGTATGAGAGTCCATGAATCGTAAATCGACGATGTGTTTTCGTCTGGTACAACTTCCGACGTCGCTTCTCAGCGTCCGACTCGAGTTGCGCGGATCCGCCCAGACCAATAATGGAGCGTAGACTATGACTCTTTGAATGAATATCATGGTTTCGTTGCGTAGTTTGATGAGGTTTTTGTTGAGTGACAGAGAAAGCTGTTGGCGACCACGTGTCTTCATCTTCAGTGTCAATATGGACACAACGTCGATGGCTTCGGAACCACTCTATCGGCATCTTCGTGTGATTATTCGTGGGTTATGTGAGACTTGTGATCTAGTTGACAAATTGAAATATGAAGCGTGGAGTCGAAGACAAGTTCTTAAAATACGGCTATGTTCCCCAATCGATCGCCATTCTCCACCTGCCACTTCGATGTTGTATCAAGAACTTATTCTTCCTATGCTGTCCAGAGAGCACACCGAGCTTTTGAAGTACATTTGTGGCCACATAGCCAAAAACCAGATTTTCGCTGGCGATCTGCTTGAACATGCTTTATTTCGCAGCTGTTTTGGCTCTTGTCGCGACGTTGATAGTTTTGTCAAACTAGGTCGTCCGTTAGAAATAGCGTTTCGGAACACGGTTGCATTGAAACGTTTGTTTTTTAGGATCTTGAGAACAAAATAGAAATTTGCTGTACTTAGGACCACAGCGACAGAGCAGGTCAATAATTTTAGATTGAGGACCTTTGATTGAATAGCTTGAAGGGTAGACCTTATCACGTTTTTCTTTGACGGTCGACGACTTCTAAGAAGACGTACATAGCCTTCCAGCTGGTGCTCGTTCCAACAATGTAGGACTACACGGTACATAACGTGGTGGTCTAAGTGTTCACTCTATGCACAAGATGAATGGACGATGATGTATAGGGGTGTCCGTCCTACTATCCTAAATGACGTAAATGAAGAAGAAAAAGAAGAATCTACTTGGAAGAAGAGATGTCGCGAGCTTAATGTATGCGGTCGCTAGTAAATCGAGGCAATACATTGGACCTATAATTCCTTCCTGTCGATAAGTTTCTTGACAATAACTGGATGGTAGTGACGAAATGACAGTTTGGGTCTTTTTTTGCTGTATCCAAAACAGGTCACTTTACTACTGAAACAGTATATGACACGACAACAAGAACAATGTACATCCTAAGGTTAGAGCGACCTGAATTTTCTCAATCAACCATACTTAAGCCAAATGTGTTCACTGATGCCAGTGCAAACGTTTATGCAAAGCGTGAGGTAATCCATCCAAATTTTGGTTGTGAAAGTAAAGCACCGTATCAATCTGAATATGATTGATATCATGATGAGTGCTATATCATCGTAGCATTAATATGAAAATATAGTAATAGTGAAAGAATCTAATTAAATGACGGCACACTGTATGTTAAATTCTCACTGATCTGTTGGTTACATGAAGTCATCACCCCCTGCCCAAGCATCGTGTCTAGATGATCAGCGCTACATAAATGATCATTTTCTTAACGCGCGTAATCAGCAACTCTTTTACTGCGCTGCATTTCCACCCGGATTAGTGTCTTTACGTGGTGTAATACTCTTTCTACATGGTATTGGGGAGCATTCATTGCGCTTTGCACACGTCTATAAGCATTTGTGTCTTAATGGGTATGGAGTGATTGCGTATGACATGTTGGGCCACGGACAAAGTGCAAGTGAAGAGCCGGGATTACGTGCTCACGGGTCTGACTTTGAATATTTTATAGATGACACAAATACGTTTATAACGACTGCCAAAGACATCATCTATAGCAAAATGTTAACGAATGCAGCTAGTAACCCGCCATTGATTATCATGGGGATTTCGTTTGGGGCTTTGGTAGCTTTAAACACAATTTTATCAGGAAAACACCAATTTCAAGGTTGTATAGTAGCTTCTCCTGCTATTGCTGTTGAATATACTTTTGCTCTTCGAATGATGGAAATTATCTCGAAACCATTAGTGTGGATCTTTCCAACGGCGAGATTGGTACCTGGAGTTAATTTTGAAGGCTTGACACGTGATCCGGAGTTTTATAAAGATTACATGGCCGATCCACTTAACGTCACGGAAAATCTTACTACTCTTATGGCTGTTCAGGTTGGTTTGGGTATGAAGCGGCTGCAAAGTAGCGAACAAATTGAAGATTCAAATAGCACGTTTTGCAAGGTTCCACTCTTGGTATTACAAGGAACGGAGGACAAAGTCACGAGTGTCAAAGTTGTAGAGGAATTTATGAGTCGTGCTGCTAATAAGGACAAGGAACTCAAACTCTTTGTGGGACTTTATCACTGTCTTTGGAACGAACCAGAGAAGCAGCAAGTATTGGATTATGCCACTTGTTGGCTTAATAATCGTTTCGATGCTGTTTTAAATTCAGAAGGTGCCTCAAAACTTTGAGAGGATGGGGAAACGGATTGGTAAGTGGTGATGATAGTTGCTTTATTTTTCGATTCAAAGAAGAAGCTAGAGAACTGAGTATTTGATATAGCAATACGAGCATGCTAGCCAATGATTCTAAGTAAGGAGGTTGCTATTATTATCATGTTGTAGCAGAATGAATATATATTTTAACCAGAGGCCGTGGTCTATCTCTAATTGCTCAAATACGCAGGAAATGTTGATGGATATCATTAAGTTCCAAGTGCTGCGTGGTGATGACTTTAATTGCCCCCTTCACATCACTCGATCATTTTTACCAATTGCTAACTAACAATTATGTTCCAATTGCGTTGAAATAGTTGGTCACTGTATGACTGTGTTTGTTCTGCCATCAAATAGCCACGAAGACTAAAAGGTGCAGAAGCAAAACCACTCCCATCAATACGTAGTACATGGTGATAGCTGTAACGGGTCACTACATGCTCTGCGTTGAGAAGCAAACATAAAATCCAATTACACGTCTATTCTTCATTAAATCCTAATGAGCCTGCACGCGATAACTTGAACTGCATTACCTATGATGGCAGCATGTTTCTGATAAGCTAGTAGGAATGAAGTAACAGCGACCAACGTAGCAGATCGATGGTCTAGATTTGTACTGGTACTGCTGCTTCGTTAGGAAATTTGAACACTGGATGACAACAACCAGATTCCGCAAACAGCTACTTCACCGGAAATTGTAAAATTTGAGGCAGAAATGATTCTGGAAACCAGCGGTGATATCGAGAGTATACATGGACAGTTAGTCATCGTGGTCTATTCAAACAATTATCGGGTGATATTTGTCAACAATACCTTGATACCATCAAGTGCTATGACGATAAGGATAATCTTACTGTTCTTGAACCTCAAACTTTTGCAAGTAGCTACAGGTGATAATCCAACAGCTGCTCTGACATCATCGAGTTCAAGCATTCTACGAAAACTTGACAAATCTGAAAGTTGACGCTGTTGTTTATGCTTTGCAAACCTGGCAAAGTAAAGACTGGAATCGTGCTTTCCGCAGTAACACTTACGAGATCGTCATGTCAATTTCACATCATCTCTATAACAATTCTTGGCTTTAGTTGTTGTGGACATTTGTCTATCAGACTATAGTATTGAGTGTGGGGAGTGGGCGATATTAATGCTAACATAGTGGTGTTGCTTATGAGAAACATGAGATAGCCATTAAGCAGCTCCGCTTCCAGATTTGGAACCGCAATCTTCCGAGCAAGTGCAAGTCGTCGTACCCCAAGTGTCCAAGAAAGACATGGCACACATCCGAGTTTGACATTCGCCAACTCACACTTGCGTAGGCCATAGCTTGGCATGATAACTAGCCCAGCGTCATCCGTTCAATGACTTCAGCCAAATGAATTCTGACGGATTCTTATTGTTGATGATTGACATTGCTCTTCGTGGATTGAATAGCTTTTCTACTTTAACACAGTCACCATTACCTCTTTTGGCTACGTCGGTTATAACCATCGGAGATGCTATACAATAGAACCATTTGACGCCCACTTAGTGTTTCAGGCCAAGTGTCTTAATCAGGTTGGAGTACTCTTGTCGATGCTTATAGGGCAACCTGCACAACTGTTGATGAACTGATTTACTGTTGTAATCAATCATGTGAAATGAGAGTCAACGCGATGACTTCGATGGAAATTACTTAGCACCATAAATCACATCAAAGGTAAATGGGCTCAGTGCTGGCCAACAAGATTGAAGTGGCCAACAATCCGACCAGTTGATACCAAGAGCCATCAAATCACGTGTCTGTAATTGGCATTTCGATAAAATTCTGGATCTGTCCAGCAGCTGAACATTAATTTTTTGTAGCATGGAAGTGGAGTTTGCAGAGTCATCTTGATGTTCAGATAATGCCTAAATCGATGCTTCTGATCGAGCAACTACAGGGCTATCATGGAATCGACCGCACAAGAGACAAGATCATATGTTAAGTGCTTGAAGTAGCTGGTGCGTTGGATCGTTATGGTATTCCATTTATCGTGGTGAAAATAATCACTGACTACTGCAAGGCGATGTTAACGACGTGATTTACCGGAATTACAATTCTGTTGAGACATCAGACTACAAGCAGAAGGACGTGTACTCGGCGAGGCAGGCAGCAATTATTGTCGTACATTCATATTTCAATCGCATCTACATTTACCCGCTGATATCGTAGTTCGCTTCTTTAGGATGAACATTGGATTAAGCGATGCCGAGAATGTACCGTGCAATTTATTATTTTATTGAAGTCACAATGGCTAAAGAGTATCGCACATTGCAGCGAGAGTCCATTACGAGGTGGCTCAGGGTATACTCAGTTTCGTTTTGCTGTCGAAAAGTGCCATCAAGTGACACTGCACTAATAGATGTCGCTCTTCACAACCGCTGAATATGAGGCACCTCGTTTAGTTGATGATAATCGTAACTAAATATGAAGTTTTAAATACGTTAGTGAAGCGATTTAGATGTTCACGGTATCTGCTTTCTAAATGTGGAATGTGAGGCAGTCGTCAACAGGCCCCACACTTGGAAATGCAATTATTACTTGGTGACCTGCATCGTCTTCGATCATCAACCACAGTTTTAACATGTCAAGGTTCCTCCCATATGACCTGCTTTAACAAGACGCGCTGTTTTGCCTAACCGAGTCCATTGAGATTATCTCTGCTTTGCCTTGACGCTTGACATGAGCAGTCTCGCTCTATCGAGCTCTGGGAATGCCTGTAGTGTTTTCCCTGACGTCTGGAAAATACTTGTCAATTTTATATTTATCATCGATGAACATGTTTGTATAGGCTCTTCTTGAGATATGTGTGAGGATAGCTCCTCAGCGCCTGTGTACGCCTCTAGACGAGCAGAAAATACTACCAGAGTTTGGTCCGCCATTTATGCTATCCTTTTGAAAAATCGTGGAGACAGGGGATGTCTTGTTACCCAGAGGTAAGATTAGTGAATATTTCATGTTCTATCCTCAAAGAGTATCAAACTCAGGCTCGGTTGTTGGATTGACGACACGTGTTATTAAGTGCAACAGGATTGCCGTACACCCTTGCACAGAGAAAGCTTAGACTTAGAGTCTGATGAACGCACAAATGATGGCGTCCCTTAGACAGTAAATAATGTTTCACGCCACTCAAATTAGTGCTTGTACCACATATTTGTGTTTTAACATCTACAAAGACAAACAATACATAGCACATATCCCATACCATCGTGACCATCCCATGCCGAGTACTAATCATGATACTTCTTTAGGTAGTTCACCATGATACTCATGAGCTTCGCTCTGACTTCTTGGTACAAGAGTGTAATGTGCTCGCACAGCACCTAACATATGATACGCTTCAGGTTAAAATCCCCTTGGACTACACTTGTCATCTATTTACAATTGGCAGACTCATCGTTACAGACTCGAAAGGTTTAGGAATCAGTCACCTGTTTTAAGGTGAGCTTGCTTTAAAAATATTGCACATTGCACTTAGCCGTTGTATTGGACATGGTCACACTCAGGGAATTGCAGCATAGTGTCGCCTTTACCTACCACCAAAAGCGACCCAGCTCACAGCTATCAGCTCCGATACAAGTAGTGACTCCCGGCAAGAAATGTAATCAAGACACTGTATTAGAAACAATCGAGCTGGATCCTCGCTGGTCGCATTAACTTTGACAGCAGTGAGATGAGCCGTCCTGGTCAAACGGTCCACAATGACCGCAATTTCGGTATTACTGGACGCGTTCTTCAAAGACCAAATGTCAACCCCATACCTATTGATACCAATACTGCGTGTCGGAACCAGCACGCTGGCCAATGAGCCGTCGCACGCGGCGAGAGTTCATTTGTTAGCACGAATCATACCTGCGCACATGCACTTACTTGCTTATACATGTTGGTCAACAATAGATATAATTTGCGAAGCAGTATGCCTTTTTCTTTCAAAAATGCCAGCCAAAATGGAGTCATATGACTCATACCACTGTTCTATACTTGGCGTCCTCGTTGTGAGGCACAACTGCGCTTTAAGTGTCATGTGGGGCAGTGCTGTGATACAACAAGTCATAGGGTAAAGCACAGTGCTACAGGAGTGCAATCGCTGTACGTATCGCCTCATCTATTGGCTTTGTCAAATTGGTGACTTGAGACAATTTTTGTAGAGGCGACGCGAAAGATCACAATAAGTTAACTCGGCTCATACACTACCTCAAAGGTATACTCGACAAAGAAGCATAGCTATCAAGCAATTAATAGCGAGAGATTTGGTGATGGCCAGATCTTAAACGGCTTAAAGCCAAGAAGGCGCTTCTAAAACTTGACGAGGAGATACTTCATTGCCAGAAGCTTATTGTAATGGACAAAATAATTTTATTTCGCTTTTTCAGCTTGCGAGATCTTAACGCGATCTCGCGTTCAGACCCATCCGAATATTGTTGGAGTAAAGTGCAGCCTATTGGTAGGGGTGAAGCACATATAGCGGTCAATCCGGATCCGAGAGGGCTAAAAATCGGAGCACATCCGAAGCATTCTTTCAGGCTTAGTGGTGGCATTCGCTGCTACCATTTAATAATTTCCCCAATAGGATTGACAAGAGATCGTGTCATATCTGCATAGTTTGCACTGGATATGTTCAAAAATATGCTGACCACTCTACGCTAACTTCAGATCTTGCGTGATCTACCCGTATACTTTTCCATGGAGCAATGAAGAAAGTATTGTTTGTCCATATTGACGGACAGCAGATATAAGCGTATACAATCGGACATTGCTCGACGCGTTAAGTTTGCTTTTTATCAGCCAACTATCCGCGTTCTGCACGACTATGAACAATTTTGTCATCGAATAGGCAAGTGCATCGTCTAAACAGCTGCGTTACCACACAACTGAATGTGACCGGTGAGTCATGCATTCCTAGAAACACAAACAATTCGTGGCGAACAAGCAGCATCCCAGTAATAGGAACATCGCTGTTAGACGCAATTGCACTGCTGAAAGCTTTGGAAAGCATTCGGGCTTGGAGTCAGATGTCACTTTAGAAAGAGGTAGCGCATTAAAAACTCTATCCCTAGTTTTAAGCTTGTTGCATGGCAAAACTAATGAATTCGACACGCAGCGTGTAGTGGTGCCTGATGATGAGGTATAAGAGTTCTGAATATTTGATGTGGCATTCAAAAACGTTCAGCTCAGTGAGCGCTATTTACTAGTGACTTGACTTGTACAAATAGGTAGGAACTTGTGGGCGCATGTGTGAAACGTGCTAGCTGGTAAAGCTTCGTCAGTAACTTTGGTCGGTCTGCCGGTCACAGCAGATTACTGGTAAATGCTTATTGGTCTCTTGCAAGATGCCTTCAAGCTATATCAATATTGTTATCTCTGTACGCCATACGATATTGATTGCTCATCACACGCTATTAGCGACACTTAAACTGGTGATAGAATAGCCAGGCTCTTTTTCGACAAACATTTTAGCATGGCAAGTCAATGCCCTTTACCTCGGATCAACAGCTGACCGTTTTTACAATTTTTTACGAACATGTTAAGGTGTTTGATACCCGAAGTTTTGTCCCAGAATCCGCTTGACATCACAACGATTGCCTTTGGTCCTGATGAGAGGGTGGCTTGCTTTGCCGAAATAAATTCGGATGCCCGCGTAGAAAATCGACGAATCATCTCGAGAAGATTGAGCATCATACGCCGGGTTGGCGGCGCTAAGCACCGCAATGTGCAAAAGCGATACAAGATGTCATAGGCGTATGTGGAACACACACGAGCTCGTGCTGGGCGACGAAGTTATGTTATTAGGCGCTGCAAGCCTACCTACATGTGTGTGTTTACAGTCCGTATATGTAACCAATGTTCGATATCGCTACATTGGAACGCTAGCGACCAAAGGCAAAATTAAAGCAAGCCGCAATTTTGTTATATCAACATAAAGCAAGAGCATATATGTCCCATGTGGATTACTAAAAACGCACCAAGACCCCGCACTCGCGGGTCCGTTACATGCAAATCTTTCTATTTGAAGCATGGGAATATATTGACCATTAACTTCAGCTAAGCGGCGTTATGCTTGAGATTTGCAACCCGATTCCGCGCGCCTTAAGTCTTCGGGTCTGTATTCGTAGCTCATGGGGCGCATCAAAAATTGACGGATGTCTCTATAGCCGAACACCGAGAGAGTCGGCGCGCTGTCATTATCAAGTGAGCACACGAAATATAGCCGCGAAAGTGTAGATTTCCATTGCCTCATCTTGACGAGCAATAGATCTTAAATTTATATGTAGAAAGGATTACGGACTGGCCGCTTCCCAGAGTACCAAGCGAAGTGGTGGGGGCATCTTTACTGCGATATTTCATTAGATTTTGGAATTCCTAGATCGTCCTGGTGCCGTTGCGACTTTACGTACCTCTCTGTCTTTCCCTCCTTAGGTAAATGGACAGAGTCACGCAGCGCAATTAGCTTCCCACTAGCAAGTGGGGCTTGCTCAAAACTTGCTCTGCAGCTGTAATATATGAACTTAAGTTACATAGGGCTGTTAAGGAGTCAAAACATAGGTGGAAAGTGCGACGGGTACGTACCGTAAGAAGTACGCATAACGCTTTTGCGCAAGTGTCTGGAAATTAAAGAACTGGTACCGATGAGGACAATGGTGATCTGTGGAATACGTGGACTGTTGACCTCACGTCAGACAAAAATATAGCATTTACTGAACATAGTGAAATCGATATGTGTAAATCATCCTTGATTTTTAACTGCATGACGCTCTTGGCATTGAACAAGGTCAAAGAGTCACTAAGATCCCTGATTTTGTTTGCGTATGGAGCCTTTACGCGTAACCTTTGCGCGCTATGAAAGTAGAATCTTTGAATCAGAGTTTCTGCTACGCATAGTATAAGGCAATCTGTTGCACTTGATACCACTTGCGATCTCTACAACGAACAAGACATGAATGGACTGTATTCTCGGTGAGGATCGACAAAAATGTGATTTAATATTTTCTTGTGTCAGCTCGGTACTTCGAATTAGCTCATGTCTATCATTGGCCCCGAAGGGATACAACTTTTGCGGCTCGATGGCTGGAAAAGAAAATCGCACGTCATGAGGCGCTCACCAGATGTGAGAGACTTCTCCAAGAGTGGTCTAGCCAGGATTTGGTGAGAACTCAATCGTCTTCCACCGCAAGGCTGCTGATGCTCAGACCCCGGTCCTTCGAGAACTTGGGCAAAGAATAATAGTTTTTATTAAACGGTGAAATGACCTTATATGTCGGGAGCAACAGTGCGTGCCGCCATAGCGATATCCAAGGTAAGAGGTCGGATATCAGCGTGCAGAACCTCTGTATATAAGCATGCCGGCACAGGAGAGATGGAGCGGTAGAGTGACGCGGTCGGGGCATTTGTCCAGCATCATGTTTGACGGGCTATGCCCAAATTATGCGAGCTCTCGCGGTTGCAGCAGGACCCAACACACCTTCGAAGACGATTCTGGTCACCATGTTTATGGCGGAGGTGCTGTATGCACTGATACCCATCGCGTCCACCCAACCTATTTCAAAAATGTGGTAGGTGTCACAGTTTCTGCAAAGGGCAGCTCCGTACCGCGAGGGCCGATTGGAATGTGGTTGGTAAAAGATCTATGAGCGAGACAAAGTCAGTGGATCTATATCGTGCTGATAAGAAATAGAGCTCAATTAGCTGCTGATCGGCACCATGGTACTCGCAAATGCTTTTTATGTGGCATTACTCTGCGCCACAACCATGATTGTTGGCTGTCAACATTAAGGTTTTGCGCTTTTACGAAGCAGTAAAATTTGAAAAGGCAACGACGCGCACCGATCGTGTCAAATGAAGACACGGCAACTTCAAGTCCTGCGATGGGAACACTAGTCAGAGTATTGCAAGATTGATTGAGCCTTTTTGTAAAATAAGAGGCTTTTATTGGCGTAGTATGCCTACTAGTTTCAATGATGATTTCGTCCTCGGTATGACGTCAGCTGACAATATCTGATAAAAGTCAAATTATATAGATGTCACACCTCCACGCCTGGTCGAGCTTTGGTTAGTTTTGAACTTATCTTTGCTGATTAGTAAAAGCGCTTTTGACGCGACAAAAAATTGCAGTGGCTTTGGTGCAAGACATAGAGCTCTCCAAATTGATGAAATGATGCTCGTAGAGCCATGAGAAAAGCTCAAGAGGATTGAGTTGCAACCTTAAGTTGAGACAGAAAATAATGATTCTACATCGCAGACTTTGATGTGTATATCTGCAGAGAGAGGAACAGGTGATGGAATGTCAAAGTCTCCAGAGTAAAGACTCGTTTCGGCCAGTTGACACAAGTCAAGGCAGTGATTGTGTGTCGCGGTCCCCTATGACAGGCTAATCAATTGATAAGTCACAAGTAGAATAATCAGGCCCTAAAGTTACTAGAAATATTCTTTCTTTGGTGGAGGCGCTATGTGTCGTGGCCTCTTGTACATAGCCGATGAAGTCAAGTAAGCGTGCTTGTGAAATCGCAGTTTTGGAACAAGACAAGTAAGTGACTGTGACGTGTATCGCAGTATCTTGCGTCAGGTATTTGGAGATGACTGGCGTTAAGTCTCATGCTGAAGAGCCAGCCATTGAGGGTAAGAATTGTCCATACGTGTCATGATATGACGGTACTGCTGACTCAGCAATACCGTGTGACGCGCACACTGCGTGGAGCAATGAAGCTTCACGGGTAAGTAGAGAGACATGTCATCTAATTACCAATAGGGTGACTGAGGTATAGCTTAAATTTGTGAGTTTCTCCTCATTCCCCGTTTCTGATAAAACAGCACGGCATGATCATAATCGACTCACCACGCGTGTTGCTCAAAATTGATATAGCTAGTGCGTCAGAAAGCAATGACCCTTGCAGTGGAAACAATGTACGTTATTGAGACGTTCTTCCGTGCAAAGCACGAATCGGGTTAGGTAAGAAGGATTAGTTCCCTTTTATCGGCACCGACTTTGTGTGTCATTGAGGCTAGCGAAAAGTGACGATATGTGTATGTTACTACAAATTAAGTGCAGCAATCGTTCCCAACGCAAGCACCGACCCTGAAAAAGATGTGCGCAGAACCGCATTGTATGTTGTACTTAGTTCAGTGCTGAATGACTATATCAAGACTTGTGGGTAATAACAATTTTTACGCACTGCGAGATGCTATGAGAATGTTTAATTATACCAAAGGATCGTCGAACGCACTAGTGACGTTCAATTCTTTGGTGAGACAGCTGTTTAGACTGCATCTTGCATACGTATAGACCTGCTTGGCGATGAATTGTCTGTCGTCATACCGAGGGCAGAAAATCAGATGCGGGCATTCTCAAAAACATCTGCGAGCATTGATAAAGTGAATACGCTCGATCAAGGTATTTGCGAGATGTTTTTGGCACCGATGCGATCCCCTTTCCGGATGCTTCATTGAAAAGCTTGGGCTTCACACCCGCAAAGATCAAAGACATCAAAATCGGCTTGAATATATTTCCGAAGCAACTAAATACATTTGGCTTACTCCAGTAAATTTAGCGGTGGGGTACTATGACACTTTTTGCCTCAAAGTGCGAGCATGCGGTGCGCAATCTGTTTAGAAGATGGAGCGAAGTAACGCGACTTTCTCAGTGGATCGCTTTGCCTTATGTCACACTCGGAATCGGAAAGCGAAAATGCCGAATTAAAATTGCAGAATCCCTATGACAATTTTATTTATCGAAGAATCTCTTGGCGATTTCATCAAAACTACGTTGAAGACGGCGGCTGCAAACTCCACGCATTTTTAGAAAGCGCGCTGGATTATAACTGACACAGCAGGAAAGACTTCTGGTGGCACATGAGGCGTGTGTAAGTCCGTACTACAAAGACTGAGTGGAGCGAAAACGTGGACGTCGTTGGGCTTTAATCTTGCGAAAGATCTTAAATAGGCGAAAAACGTGCAAGCTCAACTTTGATCTACCTGAGGATGTGACGGGATTCGCACTGTGCTTGATTATACGTATATATCACACTTTTGTGCAAAATGATGCAAAGTCAGACTTTGGTTTGTGTAATTGCTCAAAATATAGAGGTACAAGCGTACAGTTGAGAGGATGATGAAAATCCGAAGCAGAGAGATCTATAAGACACGTAGGCTGTCAGCCTCAAGTCGTGCAACGCATATCAATTTATTATGAACACAATAAAGGAGACAAAATTGGTGTTAAGGTCACTCAGCATACCATTCATGAAACCAAGTAAGAGCGAAGAAGTAATTAGTTAAGTAAGAGGCGTCCGAATTTGCTCCTGGGTGAAGCATTGAACTCAAACTATACGTGTTGCTAGCCGAATTCTTTGTGTCAAAGCTTGCTCTGTGCAAAGTGCAGGGCAAACCTAAGGCGAATGTTTCGCCCGGCACTTCCTACAAAACTTACTGTAACAGCTCAGTGATTTTTGCCTTTTTGCAATCCCTTGCAAACGGCATTTCCTCAAGCTGAAATACAGCTTTATCCTAAATGAACAAGGGATATCCGGGTTTAAAAGTTAATACAAGTGTTCGTCGCACATTCGAGGAGTCTCACTGCTCCACACGGTTAGAGCGTCACAAGGTTTTGCTGGCGAAGGGGTACCATTGCATCGTGACACGAATGGTCCGCGGTAAGTACTACCAAGGTTCGATCCATTCACTTGCGACTAAAGACTGAGCCACCAAGACGCTCTGACTAGCCTCCACGAGATGGAACCCAACGATACCTCGACACACTGCCGCTTTTTCTTTCCACAGCAGCTGATCTTGGAAGACCCCAGCTTATATTTAAAGCCATGTATTTCCTCAGAGATGAACATGAAAATCTGCGGCTCACTAACGCTTCTCTTTCCTGGGTCTAGCTGAAAGCACATAAGCAACATCGTTGCTGGTAATTTCGGGCATCCTCAAAGTTTGCAACGAGGCTATCACAACTCATACTGGCGTCAAAAGCACTTCTACTTCTTAGCTATGATGCTTATATATCACCAGTTGTCTTTGGTTTACGGCTTTTTGTTTTACATACTACAAATGCGATTGTAGCCGGTCTAAGACCATTCAGCTTTTCATGCTGTCAGAGTCCTCAGACTCCACATAAAAGAAAGGCAAATTTCCAACATGTCTCGTGTTCTCCTACTGATACTAATCCGTAATTGGCATATTGAATGCTGATTTTGATTATTGCATGTGTTGTACGACGCGTTTGAACTTATAAATTATCTTTATGGCCACACAAGGCCCGGAATGTGGGTATTTTAACCTCTCGATTTCAGATAGCCAGACTCCACCGGAAGAGCCTCAAAAGGATTAGTTCTAAACAAAATCGGTAGCAATGTGGAAATCAGTTGAGCTACGACAGACGTCTGGTAAAGGTATCCTAGAGGTGTATAACCGGGCTTTAACAAGCTGGCAACGCTTCCAAGAGAGCGATAACCGTTTCAGGCCCTTGGAATGTTATAATTTTGAGAAACAATCGAAGGCAAAAGCCTATCAAGATTTTATTGTTGTCCCGAGGACAAATAAGTGGTCAACTTCTACCCCATCTTAACAAAATATTAGCATTGCTTAGACTCGGCCATCGGATTTACAACCGGCACTGCCAGCTGCAAAGAGAATACCGTGCACCTCGCTTATAAGAGGCTGTAAATATCTAACACAAAGCCCTTCAGTAGTATGAACTTATTTTTTCAATTCGTTAAAGTTAAGTCTGGCTTAAACTTGTACTACATATATAACTTTTTCGACGGCCATAATAAAGCCCCATGTTATCATTAGTGTGGGGTACCAGTTCATTAGTTTCTCACACTTATCGTGCACAGAATTGCAACTCCCTTAATCTTCCCGAATGCTAATCGAACTACTTTGTCACGGGGTTTCACCTTGGCACTTCTGGCTTAGCTGAAAGTCCGAAATTTGAGAGTATATTTCCTGACACCATAGTACGGTAAGCACCTCGTTGTAGTATATCTACCAACTATATTTCTGGTATAAGCTACCGCTTTCGGTCATTGTTGTAGATTTATATTGCGTGACGCACGTGACTGGCAAGAATTCAATACAATAATGGAAAATGGTGGTCACGTAAGGCAATGGACCTATACGAACTGTGCCTGCATTGCATATTGAAGGCACTAAGAAATACCCAATCGATCATCTCAAATGTTGAGCTGCTAAAATTGCTTTACCTGCATGTTTTTTTAGGGGGACCGGATAAAGAGTCACCATGTTCGTTCTTCTTCCTTCCCAGTATTACAGTTGTGCTTGGAAAGATAAAGGATGTACTCCGACGAACGCCCGTAAGCTGGAACTTGGCTGCCTACAATGCTCCACTGTTTGTTAAATCCGCTTTCTTTCTATTCGTCATTTGCGCTTCCGAAAAGGCTTCATTCTGTAAGCTTCGTAGAGTTTACTCTGCTCCGAACGATTTGTCTTAAAAGAATGGAATGAAGTCTCTGCCACGGACCTTGTGTAAATTTGCTGGTATGAGTGTCAATTGGTTTATTTTGTTGGACACGTCATGCGGAACTACGGGATACCCCCATCAGTATACCGCACAATCAATCGATCGACTTCGTTTCCTACCAGCAAGACCGGATATTCTTGTTGGCGAGCCACCACATCTTGAATACTAAGGCCTTCTCGTCTAGCAACCATGAACTGATTCGATGAATACGGGCCAGCTTTACAGACAATGTTGTCAGCTTGCTGCGATTCCAAGCGTGACCACTTTGCATCACCACGTCGACCTCTTCCATTGCTAGGACATTATAATAAAGTTTCCTGCAGCCTAAGATTGCGCAAACAAACAATCCATAAATTGCAGCGATCACAATTCAGTCGGGTTTACTTGATATGAACGATACTCTGAAAGCGAATTCTGAAATGATCTAGTGACCACAGCTATCGCAAACGCATCGACAACCATCGCATCGTACTAGGACATTTTGAACCCATTTCTTCAACCAACGTTCTCTTTGCGCAGACTGCTGACCATTTGTTTGCTCCACGAATGAAACTGCCATGAAAAAGAAAATCTCAACATCCCTTTGCAACCAGGTCGATCCGGTAAAACTTACGTTAAGGGCACTGAACGCAAAATATCGCTTTTTTCGAGCAGGGCAAGAACTCTTCCACCTCAACCGGTCATAACGCTTGCTCCGTCGGAAAGAGTCACAAGTTTCGCCCACTTGGGTGGACTGTCAACAAATCTAATTGTATGAGGCCGAAGATTTTGATGTTGCTGTGTTGATCAAACATTGGAGCTTATAGAGGATATCGAGCGTCGTGAATCTCGAAGATATCAATAAATACGGCAAGGCAGTTCGTTAGCTTTCTTTGGCCGGATGTTGTTACACATGGACACTGTCTGTAACTATGCTATTGACAGCTATTAGGATACATGGACAACTTGGAGATGCCAGGGTGGCGATATGCAAATCGAAAATCAATTTTCTTCAATCAGCGTGGATTCTAATCCAAGACCTTTAATGCGATGATACCGAAGCAAGAGTATATCATTAACTGATGTAAAATTGACAACTACGTCATCTCGAGAAAAACCAGAGACTCGGCTGTGAATACCACGATAAACCATGCGAGTGGTATTCGTGACCAAACGATATAGCAGAACGTTCGTAGTCGTATCGATATACAAAAATGATACTTCGTATAAATCTTTTTCAGCTCAAATTACGAAATTTAGCGAGTTTGAGAATTGCCTTACTCGTGCTCATGCCAAACATATCGAGATTTTGATTTCTAACAAATGATATAATTTTAGTGTACGAATTGAGAATTGTGCAACTTGTCCTCGCTGGTCCCATTCTTATATCTTTTTGTTAGATTATGAGCATAAATTGTTCCGTATTATACACAAAATCGTCACCAAATGCACCGCATTACTTTCGTAGAAGCGTCAACTTTGAGGCCATACTACAGCTCATAAATAAGTTTTAACTTCGTGCGGTTGGTTTTTAGCTAAGCAGACTGATCTCGAGCACTTCATACAATATGGCTTAAATGTGATCTACTGAGTCGTGGAAGTTTTGGCTGATTTTGGTAATGTTTGTTTAGTTTGCTTTAAATTTGGTAATTTACCAACAATAAATAGTCCTAAAACGCATAAGATTGGTGTCATTTACACAAATACAAAACGACTGGCATTGGTGGTGCACAACAAATGGGTGTGTTGTGCAGTCTTTCATTCAGAACGGGAGATATTATCTAGAGCTTAGACATCGGCGATGGTCAAGAACGTACGCATTACTTACCGCCGTCGGCACTCATATGCCACCAAGTCCAACAGCATCAGGGCTGTTAAGACTCCTGGTAAGTCATACAGTTGTAATTATAACAGATATCGACCTGGGCGCCGCCTTAAGAGATCATATATACTTATTTTATGCTTTCTTATCGTTAGGTGGCAAGCTTGTTGCTCAATACCGCAATAAACGCGCAGCTGGCCCCAAGTGCGGAGACTGCAAACAGACGCTTAAAGGTATCAAGCACCTGCAGTCGAAGCAGTACAAGAACATTAGCAAAACGCAACGCACTGTGTCTCGCGCCTACGGTGGCTCGCGTTGCGCTCTGTGCGTGCGTCAGCGCATCGTGCGTGCGTTTTTGATTGAAGAACAAAAGATCGTCAAGAAGGTGCTGATGGAGAAGCTTAGGAAGAGCAAGTCGGCTTAAGCATTTCTTTCGCTTCTTTTGAAAGGTTACTTGTCAGAGTTCTTTTCTTCCCGTGTGGCTCAGGGCTAGCATAATGCAAGTTTCATCGTCACGACCCGTTCCGATCAGCGTTGGTTGTGCATTTTGTTTATTTTCAATTTGGATTACGTACAATGCCCTATTATATATGGAGAGGAAGTACCGATTCAAATTCAGGCAATCAGCATATTCAGCATGATATTGCGTAGATATCCTCGCATCTTTACAGGGCGTAGATCTAAATGTTTACATTGTCCACAATGTTGCATACTCCATCAACACCCACTAATCGTCCTTCATAAGTTGCCCGTTAATCTCTCTCACTGATTGGTCAGATTTTTTTGTGCTCAGGATTAATTTTGTCTTTCATCACGGTGTCCGCATTCCTCGAGCTCGCTCCCTGGCGAGGGGGAATCTTCTCGGCCTCTACCTTCACTCTTGCCACATTCTTCCGCTCATCCTCGCTACCAACAATTGATCTGCAAGTTGAGATCTCTCTACCTTCTCTTACATGCTTCGGCCTCAGGCGTTGCATACGGACCGCACAATTCAAATGCACTTCCAGGACCGAGAGCATGTTGAAACGCTGCTAGTTTCCCTGGTGCAACGTTTGGATGTCAGTGACAGCTCCGTGCGAACAGCTCGAGTTTCAGAGCTATACTCAGCTGTAGCATCACTCAGTCGTCAGCTGTCAGCTGAACGCTTTGCAAAGGCGTTGGGTCAGCTAACTCCACAGCTGTACCTGCTGCTGCAGCGAGGATCCAACGAAACAGCCCAATTGGGAGCCTTGCTTGCAATTGAACGCCTCATTGACATATCAAATGAGGATCAATTCATCCGCTTTGTCAACTACCTGAGATACTTCTTACAACAGCCTCAAACTAGTAGAGGAGCTTTGCTGGCAGCATCGTCAGCCATGGGTAAGCTTGCTGCTTCCAGTGTCAGTGGTACGCTCGTGGCGAGTTTTGTCGATTTTGAGGCTAAGCGAGCCTTTGAGTGGCTTCAAGACACTCAATTAGGCTCGCATATCGTCCGAAATGAAGCGGTTGTGAGCCAAAGGCGACTTGCAGCGTGTTTTGTTCTGCGTGAACTGGCACAAGCAGCTCCGACATTATTTCATGTGAATTTGACCACCTTTTTCCAGAGTATTTGGGGCGCAATACGCGACCAGAAGGTCGAGATCCGAGAGGCTGCAACCAGCGCGTTAGCAGCGTGTTTGCAGTTAATTACTAAGCGACAGACACGACATCGTGTGCAGTGGTACTGCAAGGTCTATGATCAAGTGTTCGAAGGCTTAGCCTTGCGTAGCAATACGACGGAATCCAATTCTCCACTCACGACTACACACCAGGCTCAAATTTCTTGGGAGTGCGCGCATGGGTCGTTACTTGTAATCGGCGAGCTCATTGCGAATACCGGACGCTTCATGGTGCCACGATTTCGAGAAGTATGCGATACAGTTCTGCGGTACAAAGACGCAAAAGAGAAACTTGTAAGTCGTGCTATTTCAAAACTCTTGCCGCAATTGGCCGAGTTTTGTCCCGGAGCGTTTATCCAGCACTATCTCGACGTCTGCGTGGGGCATTTAACCAAGCGGATACAAGAATATTCTGCGCCATCTTCTGAGCGCGGCGTGGCCTTCTTAGCAATAGGAAAACTTGCATTGGCTGTTGGGGAAGCCTTGTTGCCTCATCTTCCCTCGATTTTGAAATTAATTAAGGAGGCGTTGGCGCCACATATTGAAACGAAGCGTAAACGGGCTCGAAACAAATTCTTTTGTGTGCAAACACTCACGTGTGTGGCGAATCTGTCGCGAGCATTGGGACCTCGATTTGAAACGTTTTTGTTTCACGATGGGGTGCTAGAGACGATGATGATTGGTGGCCTGAGTGACGAGCTAATCGATTCTCTTACTGAGGTGGTTGATAGTGTACCGAGCGCATTGCCGTATGTGCAGGAACGTCTTCTAAATGAGATCTCTGGCATTTTGCGGGGTACTCCATTCTCGTTAGGTAGTGGAGCAGTCTATTTACCATCAACTGTCACTTCATCTAGCGGAGATGGTATTGAATTGACATTGGATGCATCCTACCTTGATACTAACACGGATACTCCGCCTATAAGGCAAACAGCAGTTCAAGCCCTATTTTCGTCAATGAAGCGAGGATTTACAAGCGCGAACGAGGATTTATCGAGTGGAACTGGTGCGTTAGTGATCAAAGGCGAGACGGGAGATGAGATTGATACCATTTTGTTGTCGTTGCGCACACTGAGCTGTTTTGATTTCAGTGGAAGTTTTTGTCTAATGCCTTTTGTGCGTGACTGTGTGGCACTATATCTTAAAAATTCGGACGCACGCATTCGTAAACAAGCTGTGATAACTTGTAGCAAGCTTCTGCTTCCTTCACCCGAGGCGACTGATACATGGAGACACTTAAAAAAACGGGGTCCTACCGGACGGGTTATCAATTTGGTGCTCAGTCAATTGCTTCAAGTTGGCATTTCGGATATGGATGTGGCAGTAAGAAGGAGTGTTGTAGAATCCTTGGATGCACGTTTTGATGAGCTCCTGGTTCAGGAGCAACATTTAAAATTGATATTTTTCTTCTTGAATGATGAAAATGCCACCATCCGCGAACATGCCATGCAATTACTGGAACGATTAGCACCTCGCAATCCAGCGTTCGTGATGCCATCCTTACGCCGTGTACTTATACAACTTGTCACGGAATTACAGCATACATCGGATCCACGAATGCGTGAGGACAGTACCCGTTTGATGGGATACTTGATCCGTAGTGCGCAACAGCTAGTGGATCCGTATGTCATGCGTATTCTTGAAGTGCTGTTGCCCATGCTTGTGCGCGAAAGCGCCCCACTGACTATAGCTGTGTTGATTACGCTTGGTGAACTGGCGCTCGTGTCGCGGACGCAAATTGCTGCGTACGAACGGTATCTCTTTCCACTCATTATTCACACTCTCCAAGATCATTCGTCGATCGAAAAGCGTCAAGTGGCATTACAGACACTGGGTCAACTTGCAGGCAGTACAGGCTGCGTCATCCGTCCGTATTTGGCATCACCCAAGTTACTTGAAATCTTCTTAAGTCTATTGCACCACAACGTAGGGAGCCCGTGGTCTCTTCGACGTGAGGCAATGCGAACAGTTGGCATTCTGGGTGCATTGGATCCGTACAAGTACAAACTGTGTATTTCAAGGGCCTCCTTGCGGCTAGCAAACGAAGTTGTCTTCATTGCTGATTCATCTACGAATCAAGAAAACATAGAGAGGGACATCGACGGCACTTCGATTAGCGTTTCAACACCGATGCCAGGTACAGTGCCATCTCAGTATCCAACGCTTAACATTGACTTAAAGGCATTAGGCGTCTCGATCAATCTTGCAAGTTTTGACCGCAAAGCGACAAGCGACGCCCTAGATGAAAAGCAGCAGATTGAACTCCAGCTGTTCACGGCTGCGCCAATCGGAACGAGGAAACTCGATGCCACTACAGCCGCTGGAACTCTCAGTGTCGATTCGCACCCATCTCAATCGGTCAGCGGTGTCGCTGATGTTGCTGCAGGAAATTTGTCATCATTGTCGTCGTCTTCTCGTAAAAAACGGCAAGTTGGTGCCACTGACACGAGCTTAGATGAAGATTCATTTGACTTTGAAAGCTCACTAATGGATAGCAAGTTCGAACTTGACCCCACTGAGTTGTCGCCAACATCCGAAGCATACTTCCCAACGGTAGCGATACATGCCCTGTTGCGAATATTATGCGAGCCGTCTCTGAATGCTCATCATCATGGCGTTATCCAGGCCATCATGTTTATCTTCAAAAGTCTAAGCACACAATGCATACCGTTTCTCAAGTACATTTTGCCACCGTTCCTTCGAGTTCTTTCGCATGGGGAGCCTCGACTGCGCGAGTCGTTATTTCTGCAGCTTACAGCGCTAATATCGATTGTCCATGCGCACATGAAGCCATTCTTTCCGCCCATTATGGTGCTGGCCTTGCGGTTTTGGGGCTCACATTTACCACAAATTGTGCGCCTTGTAGAGAAGATTGCACAGGCGGTACCGCATGAATTTCGAACGCAATACTTTCCCAAGTTATTACCAAAACTTCTTGAAGTTCTTCAACCGCATTCTGGAGTGGGTGTTGGCACTGCAGACGGTGATCTATCAGGTGCTAGTGCTAGTGTAAGTGGTACAACAACGACTACAAAAGGCTCCGGAGACGATGTGAATGTCATTGGAGAAGGTGGGGAGCATCATGGACAATGCAATGATAGCGCATCAGGTGGAAAAAGTGAGCACGTGGTCAATACATATGATATTATTCAAAAAGGTGGAGCAGACGGCGCGTCTGTCGTATTGGCGGCGTTTCAGACGCAAGTGGTTCAGTCGTTAATAGTATTCGGCGATGCAGTAGAAGATTACGTGTATCTTGTTGTGCCTGCTCTTGTGCATCTTATGGAGAGTTTTGACACCCCGCTAGAAGTAAAAATCACAACTGTCTACGCACTCGCTCGTATATGTGTGGTTGCCAAGTTTGAGCAATATGCTGGTCCAAGATTGCTCCAGCCTCTTGCCCGAGTAGCGTCACAGGTATCTGCAAAAGGAGCGTTTTTCTTTAGTCGCTCAGGCAGCACTACTGCCATTCCTACAAGTAGTGGTACAAATGGATCCGGATCATCTGGAAACGGATCTATGGGTGCAGGGGTGGCGCGGATTGCTACTTCTAAATCAGAAGCAACACGATTCTCCGAGGTAATGCTCTATGCCCTCGGAGCTTTGGTCTTTCAGCTACAAGCGGAAGTATTGAATTTTGAACCATTATTGCAGCAGATCATTGCGTCTCTGCCGTTCTCGCACCGTGGCAACCTCACTACAGCGGCTATTGATACTGAAAACGGTAATTCTTCTTCGTCAACTCACCTGATGGTACAACGGATTGCACAAGCATTGGAGAGCTTGCGCCTCGGCAAACGCGTGTCACGGACATTTCTCAATGATCCAGCCTTTATGACGCCTTCGCTACGGAAGTTTTTTACGGTGTTGCAAGCGCAAACAGCAGCGGCGATGCCTTCAGCGGCCACCCCGCCTACCAATGCTCGACTACACGTCAATCAACAAAATTTGCGACGAGCTTGGGAAGCATCTCAGCGCAGCACAAAAGATGATTGGCTCGAGTGGATGCGGCGTTTCTCAATTGAACTGCTTCGTGAATCTCCCAGTGCCGCGCTACGTTCGTGCTGTGCATTAGCTCAAGCCTACAACCCGCTGGCTCGTGCCCTTTTTAATCCGGCCTTTGTTTCTTGCTGGAATGAACTGTATGAACAGTATCAGGACTATTTGGTGAGAGCTTTGGAGACGGCATTTCAGAGCGACACGATACCAGCCGAGATATTGCAGACGCTTCTTAATCTTGCGGAATTTATGGAGCACGATGTCGAGGCATTACCTATTGATATTCGAGAGCTGGGAGAGTTAGCACAAAAATGTCATGCTTATGCAAAGGCTTTGCATTATAAAGAGTTGGAATTCCACACGTCTCCTAGCACGTGCATAGAGGCGCTCATCTCCATCAACAATCAGCTAGGTCAACCAGAGGCTGCTGTTGGTATTTTAAAATACGCGCAAACACACCACAGTCGGGTCATCCAAGTAAAAGAAACTTGGTTTGAGAAGCTTCATGATTGGCGCGCTGCACTTGCGCTGTACGACCGACGACTGCAGTATGCGCAGCAGGAGGCAGGCGACAATCAAGAACTCGACATTGAAGTTTGCATTGGAAAAATGCGGTGCTTAGAGGCATTGGGAAAGTGGGAAGAATTGGGTGCGCTAGCTTCTCAAGTTTGGGCTGCATTGCGCTCGCCTGAGCGTTTTTCAAACCAAACCAATGTCCAGCCGCCTCGCAGCCGGCTATTGTCTGCTAGTCGGGGACCACCCAGTGGATCTGGTGTTGTTTCTGGTCGAGGCAGCGCCACCCATCCTCGTAATAGTACCCACTCTTCTTTGGCCTCGACCGGAATTTCTCCGGGTTCCTCCACTTACCAGCTCAAAGAAGATCGTAGTGATGACGTTGCCGCGCTTCGAACAGTGGCAATGCTTGGTGCACGGGCTAGTTGGTGTTTGTCGCAGTGGGATAGCATGGCACAGTACGTGACCGAGTGTTCCGCACAATATGACAAAAGCAACTTCAACAGTACAGTAATATCACGAGCCGCGAATGACAATAGTCATGGCTATGGATACGGACACATGCACAGTCACGGAATCTTTGGTGCAGATGAAGATGTTACGGAGTTGTCGCTGTATGAGTCTGTCTTAGCCGTCCACCATAACAAATTCGATCAAGCGGCGATGCTAATCGATAAAACACGAAAGACGCTGGATACAAAACTGGGTGCGCTGGTAGGCGAGTCTTACAGCCGTGCCTACCGCAGCATAGTGACTCTACAGCAACTCAGTGAGCTTGAAGAGATTGTTACATACAAAAAGCTACGTGCTCAGATTTCAAAGGCGGAAGAAGCTGCGCGGTATAAGCGCCACTTGATGCAGATGTGGCGTGACCGTCTATCCGGTTGCAAACGCGTGGTTGATGTGTGGCAGCAGGTTTTGGTGGTCCGTGCCTTGATCTTAGCACCGCACGAAGACATTGACACTTACCTGCAGTTTGCTAGCCTTTGTCGCCAGTCCGGAAACTTGCCTCTGTCACTTAAGGTTTTTACTAATGCATTGCACGTATACAATGGTGCAGGATCTAAAGGAACGGGTATTTCAGAAATGCTTAGTATGGCGCCCACAAGTTCCGGATCCACCACATTTGGGATCGGTGAAAACGATCGACATCGGGTTGGATTTGCTTATTTGAAACATCTTTGGGCTGCTGGACAAAAGCAAGAAGCACTAGCCGACTTACATCGCTTAGTGGTTCGGATTTCATCAGCAGCGCGGCATCGGCCCCAGCCTTCTGGTGGAATGAATGGCTTGCAGTCTTCTACTCCGGCTACGATGCCTATCAAGAGCGAAGAAGAGGAGCTGCTCGTGAAGTGTCACTTAAAGATGGCCGAATGGCAGCTTGCAGTGCACGATCAGCAGATTAAAGAAGTGCCAGTTGAAAGTGTTCTGTCCTCATTGCGGCTGTGCACTGAGCTGGAGCCGCGTAGCTATAAGGCGTGGCATGCCTGGGCCCTAATGAACTTTCAAGTTGTCGAACATTCAACGCACAGCCAGTATTTCTCGGCGAACACGACTGCGTCAGCCGTTGCGGCGTCTTCTTCGGTAGCCCCATTCATCGCGCCAGCGATTGAAGGATTTTTCCGGTCCATTGCGCTGGGTCGTAGTCGCTGGGCTGCTAACGTACAACAAGATATCTTGCGGGTTCTTACACTTTGGTTTGCGCACGGTCACCGCATGGATGTGCATGCTGCTCTGGAAAAAGGATTTCGGTCTGTAAGTATCGAGACGTGGCTTATTGTAATTCCACAGCTCATTGCGCGTATCCACATGCCTTATCCGCGGATTCAAAAGCAGCTTCACCGTTTACTTGTGGCTGTGGGAAAGCAACACCCGCATGCTCTGATCTATCCTCTTTCTGTAGCGCTCAAGTCGTCGGTATGTGAACGGCAGCAAGCTGCGGAAGCGGTCATGAGTACAATGCGTACTAACTACGTGGAACTTGTGGACGAAGCATTGCTCGTGAGTCGCGAGCTTATACGTGTGGCTATTTTGTGGCACGAGATGTGGCATGAAGGACTAGAAGAAGCGTCACGTTTGTACTTTGGAGAACATAATGTCGACGGCATGGCGCAAGTATTGCGACCACTGCATATGATGATGGAGCGTGGTCCAGAGACGCTTCGAGAGGTGAGTTTTCATGGAGCATTTGGTCGTGATTTGCGTGAAGCAAATGAGTGGTTGCAAAGGTTCTTGCGAAATCGACGCAATGAGTCCGATCTCAATCGTGCATGGGATCTATACTACCATGTATTCCGCCGTATCAACAAGCAATTACCACAGATTACTACACTTGAGCTACAAGTCGTATCTCCTAACTTGCTGACCGCGAGAAACCTGCACCTTGCTGTTCCAGGTACATACCGAGCTGGCCATCCCGTTGTTAAGATAGGAAGTTTTTTGCCTACTGTGGCTGTCATCACGAGTAAGCAGCGACCTCGCCGTATCACAATCGTTGGTTCAAATGGACTCGAATACATGTTTCTGCTTAAAGGCCACGAAGATTTACGTCAAGATGAGCGCGTGACGCAGCTCTTTGGTCTTGTAAATGCATTGTTGATAAATGATAGCAACACATCAAAAAAAGACTTAAAGATACATCGCTACCCCGTCATTCCCTTGTCGGACAATGCCGGTATTGTTGGTTGGGTGCCACACTGTGATACTCTTCATCAACTCATTCGTGATTACCGCGAGGCCCGCAAGATTCTTCTTAATATCGAACATCGTTTGATGCTGCAAATGGCTCCCGACTATGATGCTTTGACTCTGCTAGAAAAGGTCGAAGTATTTCAATATGCGCTGGAAAACACGGCTGGTCAAGACTTGTACAAGGTACTTTGGCTTAAGTCAGAAAACTCGGAGATTTGGCTCGACCGACGCACGAATTACACGCGGTCTCTTGCCGTGATGTCGATGGTTGGTTACATTCTTGGGCTGGGCGACCGTCATCCGAGCAATTTGATGCTGCATCGTTTCACCGGAACGATCGTTCACATCGACTTTGGCGATTGCTTTGAAGTAGCTATGGATCGTGAGAAATACCCCGAAAAAATTCCTTTTCGACTTACGCGAATGCTGACGAATGCGATGGAAGTGAGTGGAATCGAAGGAAACTTCCGCTTTTCGTGCGAGAGTGTCATGACAGTGTTGCGTGAGAATCGCCATAGTCTAATGGCGATGCTGGAAGCTTTTGTGCATGATCCATTGATCAACTGGCGTCTTCTTTCAGCTGCAAATATGCAGCCTTCAAGTCATGCGGGCAGCTCCGTTGCATCGAGTTTTGTAGCATCATCGGTTGCTTCCAGTGCCATGAGTATGAATAGCGAGAGCGACTACGAGCCCTTAGAAACGTCCTCACAAGGTCCATCCGAGTATTCTAGTCATGAATCAGAAATGTGTTCTCGTGAACCCTCCGAGTCCTCAATCGGCGAAGACGAGACATCACATCGTCGTAGCGAAAGTATTTCGATTCCAGATTCACGACTGGATTCAACAGCCCCACCACTTAAAGATCGGGGCGGTACTCGATCGGCCAGCAATAAGTTAAGTGGCGACCAAGAAGGTGACGACAAGCAAGGTGGTGAAAAACTCTCAGAAAATTCTGAATCAGACAAGAATGTTGATGATCAAGATTCTACAGCTACTCATTCCCAAGATCAAACATCTGAACAAGCACAACAAAAACAATCATTGCCGCGTCAAGTCAGTGCCAATACCGCGACTCAGGATCGAGTGGAAACAAATGATACAGAAGACCCTCAGCTCCCCTCATCATTATTGTCGCGTCCGATGAGCGTAAGCAAATCCATTCCACTTCCAATGCGCAAGCTTCCACCTCGAGCTCCAGCAGTGAATCGTCATCGTAACAATCCAATCGATGAAAACGAAGATTCCACAATTGTTGAAAAAATCGACTTAGCGACTACAAACTTGCACGCCGAAATGTCGTCTCTGGCCGCCAGTGTCTCCAGTGTAGGTCATTCAAGTTTAAGCCGCAGTTTTTCTGTCACGCAGTCGCAGCTCCAAATTCAGTCTCGTGGGCAGCAGCAACGATCAGGGAATGTTCCATTCGCGCCAGGTGAGTGTCCTCCTGTAGCATTGAACACGCCTTTACCACGAATGGATCCAGCCACATCGACCTCATTCGTGTCGGTCACAGCAGCTGCCCACATTCCGCCATCTTCAGATGGACTTCCTCCATCGACAAGCAACGACTTGCACGCAAACCGCAGCGTCCGTGAACGCGAACTATTGAATGCACTGGGACCTGAAGGTATAGCGGCACCTCGCGTGGCGTTAAATGAAAAAGCAGTGGCCGTCATTCGACGTGTGCAAGCAAAATTGTCGGGCCGCGACTTTGAGGGCGATGGCGGTGATCCACTAGACGTGAGTGCACAAGTGCAGCGACTCATTTCGCAAGCCAGTTCACATGAAAATCTTTGTCAATGTTATATTGGATGGTGTCCATTCTGGTGAAAACTTGCAAAAAGTGAAATAGGATATTGTAAGCAAAATCAATCTATTTATACTGCAAAGCCATTGAATGACAATGATATAGCAGCTATTGTATTGTAGGTCCTGAGAAGCATGTATAATACATTATGTCTGTGTTTCATGATCATGACCACCTTTGGCAATTAAATTGCCACGAATTATTTTTCAGGTAACAATCGAAAGTAACGTACGTCTTAATCATTACGAATGTCGTTGTCAACATTTGCCAAAGAAAGTGGTTCTTCTGACTGAGTTGACGACGCCAACGTGTTGCTCATGCCTCTACGTTTATTAAACGTATCGTCATATTCAGGATGCCACGTTTCCAGTTATTAACGTCACTAAAAAAATGTACGATCTGAACTCCGAAGTGTCGTTGTGCGCGCTTCTGGCCCGGATCGAAAGTCCGCCCGACTCTACGACGCATAATTTTTAAATCGGCTATTGAGCCGACGATGTCAAAAACAAGATACCCCACTGCTCCACCAATTACTACTAGCAATAGAGCAGCACCTTCAATCATTGCTACAAGCATCCAATTTGAAAATGCCGCTGACTCATGAGATGGCGGCAAAGATTCTTCTGATGGCGAACTATTATTCTCACCTGCGATCATGTACTTGGAATTGTATGGTGTGCCAGTCAAGACACAAATATTCGCCGATCTGGTTGAAGCATCACGGAAATTCGAATTTGCCACGGTCAGTTTGAATCCCCAAAGTCAAAACAAAAGTGGCATGATCCTTCATACGAATGGACTGTACTACCTTCGAGATTCAGATATGTTAAAGATGATGAGAAGTATCATCATTATAGCGCTGTCGTCTACACCTCCTCCAGCTTCACTTTCAGTTGATGCAGTCACCAGACTCAAGTGAATTTTGGTCGATTCGACGACATTTGAACAGCACCATGATGTTGAGAGTTCCGGCGAATGACATACCAAATCAGCGCCTCCTTCCAGCAGGACGTATTTTGGAGATCAGGTTGAACTGAGCTAGACTTGTATTTAACCAGGCTTGTACTATCATCCAGTGCTAGGGTAAACGCCAATTGTAGTCGAAATACGCTTGCAAGAACCCGGAAGCTAATAGCACACTATACACGCGCGGAGGTGGCCACTTCAAACTCATTCAGGTCGCCAGGTCAGCACAGCTTCTCTCCTCCTTGGTTGACTCCAAGATAAGCGCAGTATGGTTGAAGCTCATACCAACCACGATAGGCTTGATTTTGAAAGCGGTAAAGTACCAAACTTGCGATCTTCATGACATCGATACCATAGTTGTTTTCCAACTTCAAAATTCGCACTGCGTCTAAGTGACTGACGCCCTGGATGTCTTCCGGGCCCGTAGCATATCGCCAATAATAACATTGACGATATCGGCCTCTACTCCATATTCAGTAGTTGTAGAGATGGAATTCAAGATGGCCACTATCTGATCAGCTGCTAGGTCACTTTTGACCGACTTTAAGGGTCTGGTCTACTGCCTACTCACTGCTGATGGGTCCGGCTTGATTGGTGACTGGAATATCCTGATCAGATCCGCCTTTTTCTTAAGCTTCTCGCCAGCAACCTTCCGCGAAATCTGCACGATATAGAATAGACCAAAGGTGACTTAAAATCGAATCAGCTTGATTGGAATTTGTAATCTATCATGTGCTACATCTGGAACAGTGTCGAGCGTGGCGTAGCTGATCATTGATGTTTCTTGCTTCTTACTCTTGCTTGCCGTCCTAGGAAGAGAATGGAGATCTCTCAAAAACTTTGTCAAAAATGCCACGGGAATGGGGACGACAGCAATCGCAAGGTTTAACAGGGAATATAGACTAGCTTGATATAGTCTATTTTTCTCGCTTCTTGTTCAGCAAAAATGCATTAAGTTTGATCTCCTAGAATTTGGCACTTGCTAAATTTTTAGAGTAGGCAATCAATCAGGCATCAATTTGGTAAAATGACTAATATAAGTTCCTGGAATCAATTTTTCTTTAAACGAGTACGACTTTTCGTTGCTAAAAATGTAATTACTAGATCGATCAATAAACGTTGTCTTCACATTGCTTTCTGGTATATTTAAAATATCACTTCCTCGACGTTGCAGACAGAGATGTAAATGATGTGTTATTTATACCTCAGCTAGCGACCTTGAGTTAAGAGCTCCTTTTATAAGCTTTAAGCACTCATCTAGTAATGCTGCGCTGGAACTTGAGATCTTGCTAGATCAAGGCAACTTGTACATGGTTCATGTGCCTCATAAATAACCAACAACTTTAAAAAAATTATACTTGGAGCTGACGCATGTAAAAATATAAGATCGAGAAACATTTATCGTTAATATGATGCATGCAGTATGGCCTGATCAGTTTCTCCTCAACACCGCTTAGCTCGCTTTCGAAAGCAATCTACGCGTTCTGGGAATTTCAGGGATTGACTAAGTGCGTTGCCTTGCAGGGTTCTCGTTGTGCAGCCTGGAACGTGGATGATCTAAATTAATCAGCGCGATGAATTGCTGTATATGCTGGTAGTCTCATCCAAGAGCAGTTCTAGATTGTCACGCCATGTTTATCGCGTATGCTTAGGCGGTGCCAGCTGAAGGATGACGTCAACCCGTCTTACTATTGATGAGATAAGCATGGTGAAATAATGTGCTGTTTGTGAGTCGGTAGATTCAGCAGGGTAACAACTATTACCTGATTAAAGGAAGATATCCTTTTTTTGAGAGTTTTTTGGAGTTTGAATTTCCACTCCGGCAAGATTGCCTTAGCGACGTCAACGCTTAAGCGTGACATACCCTCAGTTTTTTACCAGGGTCAATACATGGTCGTACAGCACAACGCACTTCCTACTAACGAGTGAGACCCAGCATTCTTCCAAATTTTAGACTTGGCCGATAGATGTACCAGCAAGCTCATGGGTATGGGGAGAGCGGTAGCAGTAGGAGCTGTAGATGACAGCGAGTGTCTGCCTCGACGTCGACGTCGCGTTTTGTACTTCGCAAAGTCACGAATTAAGATGATTATATAGACCAACTTATTTTTTTGATTAAAAATTGCTTAAGGAGCGGTAAGATGGCGCCGTCTTCATGCAGCATTCATGTCACGTTCATGCAACGTTCGCCATATACTCTTTAACAGCGATTGAAATAATCAGTTGACTACTTATAGTTTAATTAACCGCTGCTATTCCAGCCGCTTATACTGGGGGTGAAGGCTTTGGAAGAAAGATTGAAGCGCGTTTTACGAGCATCAATTTAGCCAAAATTTAAGGTCAAAGGGCGCAACCGCGGCGCGGCAGGAGGCTCCGGATGGATCAAATTAGCCTGTAGCGACTTTCCAAAAAGTAGTCCCGCGGTGGGGTACCCCAACATCATTCGCTTTGTAAGTCGTCCATTTCAGTAAGAAACGATGTAACGGAGTACGATCCATAATACGATGTACATACATCACCTTGTTGTCCCTGCAGCTCATGAGTTCCTAGGGGAACTTTTGTGATTAATGATCATTATTTGTACTCGGAGTGATCGTCAAAGGAAGAGATGCTTGGGTAACGTCAACTGCTAACCGATTACAGTACATAACACATACAAGTAGTGTCGTATCTGGCTGGCTCAACTCGAGATAAAGCACTTATTAATTGAAGCAGAAGTTAAATACTAGCGACATAAAGGCTCTCGATTTTGCTTCTTAATGGCGACCACATAACTTGGCGCGGACTCTGAGTTCAAATCTTTTTTGTGAGGGTTGCTTGGCAAGCCGTTGCATGCAAACTATGTTTATCTAATTTTAGGTTGATTGAAATTTCTGACTACTGCGCAAAAAAGCGCTAAAGTCTCGGCCGTGGTCGTGTCCATGGTGAAATTACATCGTATTCTCAGGTGCCGCACGTTAGTGCCAATTACCTCCTAGGTCGGAGATCCTTAGCGTGAAGTGCTGCAGGCTCGGCCCTGCGCTGATGTAGTGCAGGGTCGATTCTACAGCCATTTCAACCGCTCATATCCAGAGGTAGAGAATTTTTGCTGCCTACCCCATAAAATACTCGACGCCTATTAGAACTAGTCTCGCTCTATCGAACATCGCTACGTTATCAGCAGCTGCAATAACACGTCACCCCGGTGATACTTCAATCGATATAACGGTCTTGGATGTGTCTCACTATGCTAGAGAGCACCTCCACGCGCACTATAACCGCTTCTGGACATTGGGCTACCAATCGTACTCTGTCCTCTGGACCAGCCAGATATATGAGATTTTTCCGCGTGCCTTGTTGACCCGGCGTAAGGTATGTGAAAATTCATTCTTCATCATCGCAGAGGCTACAGCCTTGTTTAGACTAAGTCGTCAGATTGAAATCAAATGCTATAGAGAGAAGTTTTCGTAATAGAAAGCTGCATCAATTTTGATAAGCACCCCACTCGGAGAATTAACGAGTCCGTGTGCATATCGAAATTCGCTCAAGTAGCTGAATACGTCTTGCTTTTTTACTTCAGGATTGACTTATATTAAAAATGCTCAGCTTTGAGAAGTACAATATCAAGTGAATCTGGCTCAGCCAGACGCAAGAATCGCTGCGATTTTCAAAGCATAATTTTAACTAAATTTTGAATGTGATTCGTCAAAGTTGCGAATGCTGAGCCCGGTCGAGCTCTTACCCACTAATGAGCGCAAGCCTTCCATTATCACTCATCGAAAATGAGAAATCAGAACACGCTCCGCAAGCGCTTTCTTAATCTGCAAGTGACCATCCTCAGAAGTACCTCATGTGCCGGGACAAGCAGTTTGTTTTCTCCTTAAAGAGTGTCCTCAGGCATCCGGTGCTATCGAAAGTATCGAAAAGTATATTACTCAAATCGCGCATTGAGTAAAAAATGCGCTTCGCTTCACCCGCCCGACGGCTCTGCAAGTCAGCTGCTGCGTAACAAACATCTCATTAAACGTCCAAGTCTGCGAGGCGGACGTTTACCATCCTTAATATAGCTCTGCTTATCTCCGAGAGCATGCTGTTAAAGCTACATGCCACTTTCACAATTGAAATAAGGCTGGATCCGACCGCTTGCCCAGAGCGTTTTGTGCTATACAACCTGTCTTATAGCATGAAATGATGTTATAGATTTTGTGCAAGTCGTAGGTAGCAATGGTGTTAAGACAATCTTGCCCAAGTAGAAAATCAAGATTTAATAATTTCTCGAAGTATGAGTATGCCCTCTGCTTAATCAAGTACTGGCTGGCCCACGGGTCGACGATCGGCTCCGCATGGAAGTAGCAAAGCCAATCAATCTGATCGTGTAGCTCAGAAATCATAAAAATATTATACCGCCTTCACGACTAACATTAGAGCCGATGTCCGAGAGAGCTCACGCGCGCTATTTAAGAGAGGGACGTCATCCACCGTCTCTGTTCGAGAGCAAATACGGTTGTCTTAAATACATCTCGTTTAAGCTCGAATGGCCATTTGCTCGGGTAGTGAGGGCAGAATTCCATCCTCTACGACTAACCCAGTCGCTTTAATCACGATTTAACAAGCTATTTTTCACACAGCAATGTAGATTCAACCCTCCGCACAGTATGTGCATCATACGATGGTTCTAAACCAGCAGTTCTGTACGTGACAGTTGTTGAACATCTATAATATCATCTGAATCGTGCCATTCTACTCGTGACTTATATCCGCGGTCTATGGTAGGTCTTGCTTTGAAGACCACGGCACTGAGCTTCTCTTAACCGACCCCACAGAATAAGCTCTGGAGTACGCTGCATAAAGTCGTTCTGATATGTCCCACTAAAACGAACTCTTTGAGATCTCAGCTCACAGCTTTACTTGTCCGTATCACAAAATATGCACTTAGTATATATTGCAGTATATGATCTCTACTTCCCGACTTGTTTATAGACCGCGACTCACCGCCTATTTGCCTTACAAGACTATCTCAAGGCGAGCATTGATGCTTACATCAAACAGTCATGGAACATACTGCAGCTTAATGCTTCCGCTAAAGGGCTTCCTTTTTACTTGAATAGGTAGCTTCAATACATCTGTAGGAGTAACGCGCGCTGTACTCAGTGTGTACCTTCACACTTCATGGGTCGTGGCCTTCCATTCACACCACATTTGGTATTAAATAAACTTTTGAACTCATTTCTATGACCAAAGTGCGCACCACAAAAAAGCATCAAAATACACCACAG
The DNA here is from genome assembly GCF_900000015.1 of Plasmopara halstedii. Lineage (NCBI taxonomy): Eukaryota > Oomycota > Peronosporomycetes > Peronosporales > Peronosporaceae > Plasmopara > Plasmopara halstedii. The sequence continues at coordinate 1,452,559 of NW_020189293.1, forward strand.
GAAGGATGAAAATCTCGACGCATTGACCGGTATCTCCATCGCAATCATTTGTATTCGGCATCATCAATTTCTCCCTATATTTTTGACCCCGCGCGTCGTACATCATTGCAAGATGCTCTTGATTCTATTAGGATTTCACACGGCTTCACAAAGCTCGGGACATTGCTGGCATCCAACAACACCAGGCTATGTGCTTCACATCTCTTGAAGAGAGCTGCTTCTATTAGATTTGGGCTCCTTTGGCCTTGACACACAAGGAACAAATCAAACTGTTCTTTTCTGCCCTGTGCCTACCAAGTCTCGGCATTCGTAGTGAGTGGTTTTTTTGGTCGCCCCAGCACTAGACGCGACCCTTCGACCCCTCAACAGAGGAACACACAAATTACAAAGCTTGAGACTATCGATGTAACATCTGTATAACCACGGTGCTGCTGAGCAGCCAAGAGTCACTCTTTTTCCGAGGACACCGCCTCTGCCGTACCTAAAGATCCCCCATTTCACTTTAACCGGCACTCGTGGCACGGGATTTTTGCTCCGCATTGAATGCGACGCCAATCACTTCACCGAAAGAGTTAGGATGAATGCGGAAGGTATTTCTACGAATCGCACCGATATGAGACCAATCGTAGAAATGGTCACTGTTACTATCTTCGATAGAGGATTTGCCGCCACTCTAGGGTGTTGAGCTTTTGGTTTATGGATATGACCCGGTAGTTCTCAACTACCTTGACGGGTGGACGGACAACCTTGATCTCACATCTTACACCTGATTAGACGGTGTGAATACATTTGGCGTCTGCTGCTTAAACAGCACCCACGTCACAAAAGCTTCTTCTTCGAATATATCCCACGTAAATGTCCATCTCGCGCGCATTCTCCTAGCTTGGAGACCACACAATAGCTCCGATTGATCATGACCAAATGCATGGCCATCCTAGCCTCTCTTACTCGAGATAGGAAAATTCTCTCTGGTCTTTGCCCTCAGATAGCTGAACGGTTGGCGATAGTGAACTAACTAGGGATGTCGGTTGTTCTCTCACACTTGCGTTTGTGGAGGTGTCTCACCAGCGCAATTAAGTCGCTGGTTGAAGTTTGTAGGTGAGCAATTACTGCCTCTGCGTCAATGATCATATTTTTCCTTTAGATCAACCAAAAGTAGAAGGAACATTGAGCGTGTCTTGTTGTTCGAGCACAGAAACATGAACATATTGGGTAAAATATACAGTCAGGTTGACGACTGGTGCTATTAGATGCAACGAGGCCTCGTGCACTTCGTATTGAGGAAGATTTGACCCTATAATATCACTTCAGTCACACCCAGAAGATGAGCTCGTGCGCCTCGGATCGGAGAGTTTTTTTAAGTACCAAGTATACTAAGTCTCTTATTTTGCAATGATATATTTATACGTCAATTCAGCTTAAAATTGCAGTTCATATCTGTTTCACTTCTCATCACAATAAAACCATTGACATTGCATAGCGGGGCACCTTGCATTCGGGTTGCCGTGCACTTTGCACATAGGAAGCTTGACTATTAAAGTAGTCCTCGTTTACAAACGCGCTCAGAAGTTGGATTTGTGTGCTCCAATCAGGAGTGAAATGGAGAGCCACTCGGAAACTAAATTTTAGCCTGCTCTGGTATTTGAGAGTGTATATTTGTAGGATTAGTTCTATTTCGAGTACATATTTTTTCTCATGATAAATTTGTTATGTAAGTTTGATTTGTGGCGAAAAACCCATGTGTACCAAGTAGCCTTAAATTATACAAATTTTGCATAATTACAGCTATGTACTACAAATAATAACAATTCTACCAAATCTAAATACACAGCGTTACAGTACTGGTCCTGTTACACGGGTGTCCCACATACCCACCCTCATCACTTATCAGGTACGAATCATGCTACATCTCATGGTAAAGCTTCACCTTCGTATTTCTAAGCTTCCAAGGGATGTGTACGTACGTCCACCGTAACAGGTTAGAAAATTGTGCGTCCGTAACACATTTTGACCAAAAAGCCGACCAAAGATTGGCTAAATTAAGCGCTACACAACGAAAAGCAGCTTGAGCTGTTTAAGGTTTCACATCAGCACAAGTCGATAAGCATTGTCAGTACCGACAATAGCCGTGTATTCTCGCAAGCTGAGCCTCTAATGGTCAGCCGTAAAATTTCTATAGATAGCAGTATAAAGGCACATTTAGCAAGCGTTGATCAGTCACTTGAAAGATTTAATCAAAAAATTCTGTTACAATAACGGTGATACACAATATTTAATATTGTGAAAATGAATATAAATCCTCATATGGCTACAAATCTTGTTGGTGACTTGTCAGGACTACGAAAGATACAGTAACAGATCCGTCCCGTCGACCCACCGGCTGCTCATCATCCATAGATTTTCCCAGATACAAAGAATTAAGGGTCCCTCAGCGCTAGTGATGGTGGTCTCTTGGGACAACAGACATCTTCTGGTGCATAACATGCACGCACCATGTGATGCTTCGTATATTCGAGATATCAAGACATACGTCATAGATATAGATATACATCGTTCGCAATGCGTCACACATTAAGCGATAACCTCTTTCTTTTGATGAGAATTTCCTTAACAAACCTCTGAACGTACATATGATTCAAACGAGTACTGTCCTGAGTATAATATACTGGATTTTACAAAATAGAAACCGGTGTTGCAATCAAAGGTCAAATCAGCTTTAGAAATTGTCAAGCACTTCTTTAAAAGGATATTTACAGTACTTTTTTCCTTTAATTATCCATGGTAGCCAGTCTTGTACAGTACAAGAGCTAGAGTATACATCAGACAATGCAACTCAAAGCTTGCGTACATTTGCTTTACATAATTTGCAACCAACAGAAAGGTGCGTAGTGGTATGACCAAAATCTGCTTGTAACTGATGCTGACTGCCAGCGATCTCAAGACCTTTATCACTTGCACAGCTCTATTTTCTAATATACTCGAACTTCAGTTGTCAAATCTAACACTTGACACTTTACCTGTAGAATCTTATTCATTCTTGACATCCATTGATGTTGAAGTGATGGTCCGCCCCAATCCCCTTATTCATACTACGTACATTCTCAGAATCTCAAGGCGCCTTCCATCACTCCAGCCACACAAACCAAATGCCAGTTGTCACTTGCCAATTTGTCATCTCCATCGCAGTCCTTTAACCGATCCGGAACATCATTCTCATGGCATTTTTTAAACTGAAAAAGACGGAGGCTGAAAAGGCTCAAGAGCGTGAGCTTAAGGAACTTAAGCGTGAAGCCAAGACACAACGCAAACAGGCAGCCAAGGAGCACAAAGCACAGAAGCGAGAAGTTAAACTGCAGCGCAAGGTTGCCAAGCGTCAGGAGAAAGAGGCTCAGAATGAAGCCAAACAGGCGGAAAAGGCAATTCAAAAGAGCAATCGGCAAGCTGCAAAGGAAGCAAAAAAAGCATCCAAGGTGGCACGCAAAGCTGAGAAGGAGCGTAAACGACTCGAGCGTCGTCAGATGCGAATTGAACAGCGGAATTCGACTGCCGTAGCTGCTGGTGGCGTAGCGATACCACCATTTGCTAAGAGTGATGGTTGCTACATTTGTGGTAAAGAATTTGGAATTGTAGTGCATCAACGTCGCCATCATTGTCGCCAATGTCGAAAAAGCTGCTGTTTGCGTTGTACAAGTCGCACACGTCGTGCTGTACCACAATACGGACTTGTGAAACCGCAAAAAATCTGCGTGGTCTGTGAGACACTAGGGTCTGATGAAGAGAATGTGAATGCGGTAACAAGGTCGCAGCCACGTGAACCCGCTGAAGCCGTTGAAGCACTTGCATCCAGTGGCCGTGCATCGCGGCGTCCACCAGTCTCACCTACGACTGGTGTAACGATAACCATGCCACAGTCGTCACGTGGCCGTGTACGTAGTAGAAGTGGCTCATTTTGGAAGCTGCCCATTCGGCCACTAATGAAAAGGAAAAGAAGTGCCGAACAATCACGCAATCGAAAGCTTGATCTCGATTTGCAATTGGAAAAGCATGCAATTTTAGGAGCACGCACAATCGAGTTGCAACCGCAGGTGATTGCTTCGACTACGCCGTAAGTGCGGAAAAGACATAAGGGAACGTCGAGAAGGTTCGGAGGGACTGATTGTTTCCCTCATAGGGGTTGAGTGATGTATAATGCATATTTGTATGCCACCACCTCCAATGGTAGAGGTGCGGGCGTTGATATTGTAAAAAAAATTATTGCATGAATGTTCTCGCTCTTTGGTTGAAATTACATATGGGAGGATATTAAACTCATGTGGGTTGCACTGCTGGGATGCAGTCGACACATCGCAACGTCAAACGAAACGACATGGGGCTCAAATTTAAAGCCAGGTCTATTTCTTTCCCCTTGATATTTAACCGGCTTTCGCACGCAAGGTCCGTACCGGATCTTGCCAAAAATTATGGGTGGCCGACCCATGGCATAATCCGGATACAGTTAGATAGCCCATGATACGCCCAGTACCTTGGACATAATCACAAACTGCGACATTATATATTACTATATGAAAGTGCTAGAAGGTTAAAATGCAGCTCTAAGAACACTGATGATCAATTTTCACAGGCATCAAAAGGCTATTGAGCAGGCATTGTAATTTTGAAAATCCCACGTGATAGTTGCCTGTTTGGCCTCGTTTCACTCGATAAATTTGAGAGCCGAAAGATGACAAAGTTATCATTACGCTGCTTTCAACATCATTTATTTTTAAGGTACGTTCTTTAATAAGGAAATAAGTCATGATGTCTATGACTTACGACCATATAAAATATTAAAAGAAAAAGTACATTAAGCTAGAGTATATTTCTTAAAAATATCAAATCATCGGATATCAAAACGAAATATCATTCGAGCTGAAAGATAAGCATGCTATTTTAGTAATTACTTTTACCGATAGATTCTAATAAATGATCTACTTCCTAAGATCACGTTTTGGTGCTCCTGAGCGACAATACACACAACATTCAATGATCAATCAATAACTTATCAATCGTGGTGAATTCGCATGCATGACTGACGTGATATTCATCGCGTTTAGAAATGAGCGAGGCCGTCAGTGTAAATAGCTCTTCATTCACTTGAATATTAAAAAAACGCTAGCCAGACCACTCCTTTGTCACAGAAAATAGTCATCAAATTCTTTTGGGAATCTAAAGCATCACGGTTGCGCCATTAATAATCGACGCTAGCGGCAGAGGGAAAGGTTGTACGTAAGGTAACGAAGTAAGACATTAAAAAAAGAGTTAAATTTCTGCCAGAGGAACTTGCAACTTGAAATACTTTAACCAGCATAAATGATGATACGAGTTTTTGATTCGTCGAAATCCAGCTCTCTTTAAAGGCTTTGAGGTAATCAAACACAGAAAATCTCCCTTAATATTTAAAGAAGCTATTATCTTGGTCTTATCACTCAACTCTATTTCGACATTTTCAAATGTGCCAAATTCTAAAAATTAGATAGAAGCTGGATGCATCATCCTTTGCTATTATTGTATCTGAATGGCACTGTTGTATTGCGCTGTGGCTTGTGACCTTTGACAGGGGTAGCTGTAATTTGGTCGGGGTAGGATTAAGAACGTACCCATTTACATGATGTATATCAAAATATGCGTAATACTGCTAGCATATAGTGGTCACTTTGTAGAAAAGCTCTTCACACTTCAAGTATTCAATGAGAAACAATCAAGAGACCGTCTTGCTACCTATAAAAGAGCAAGAATCTTGTGTACTTAAACCTTTAATTGATACAGTATTGTACAGTTGTACGCAATTTACATAACACACTTGGTGAATTTATTTACTATCATGGATTCCGAAAGCAACGGTATTTATGAAGATGATCGGATTTTGAAAAGGAACAACGAAGACATTTTTTTCACTCAAGTAGCGGATCGTACATATCTTGAGAAAAACTATTTAAAATATATACTCCTGAAATAGCAAAGCAAACGAACAATGTTCTTTGTTACTAGGCTGGAAGGGGCGTACGAACCCAATTTCTGTGCGTTTGTAAACTCTGAGAGTCAAAGTCCCCTCTGTGCAATCCTAAGTCAATCTTACGACCAAGTAATGGAAAATCTGTGCGAGAATGGAACACGGAATGTATGAATACCTGTTCCCGGGACAAATGGATCAATTAAACAGGCGTTATCTATCTGAAGTCCCGAAGAGTGGCGGCCAAGGACTGGAAACGGTATTGCTTACCCAGAGGTACTCACCAGTTTAAACCTGCGATAATAAAGCGCGCCTAAAGCATCTTAGCTTGGTGCCAGTAGAGATACAGAGTGTTCTCATTAAGACCTTCGATGTTGAGCGCCAAGATCTTTTAAGTCAAAGCTCAGAAATACTTTTCGTTTGGATGAGGAATCTTCCGACGACCACAAACGCGTCCTTGCTCCAAACGGAGCCACAGTGCATCACACTTGCGATCTCCAAACTAGGACTCAAAAGCAAGACAGACATCCACGTGTAAACCTCGGTAAAATGGAGTTCCCGACTTAGGGTGTCTGAAACGACAGATGTTGCGAGTGTTCACACTACAAAACCAAGCGTTTTGTTTGAAGTTCTTGCCCACCCGTCAACAAAATCGAGAAGTGGCGAGTTATGCCCAGGAATTTGAGCTTGCATCCCTGTAATGGTGTCTAACTCTCTTCCGAAGGTGTTAACGGGTCTTTATGAATGATCTCAGAATGGGCGCGGCTCGCACCAAAACCTTCCGCGTCTACCCTACTACTTTAAAGAAAACGGCGAGTGTCGTATTTAAAGCAAGTTACGTCTGATGCAGGATAGGGGTCTGAGAATGTAAGTGATGCGAGCGCAACAGAGGCGATGGACTTCAGCCATGTCCACGAAGAAGAGACGGAGATCCTAGCCACCAAGCGACTACGCGGCACATGTAGATGTTTCACCTGCAGTAGTACGGTCAGGGGCGGACGACGATCTTCACACATAGAGACGTTAAATCCATGTAGTTCGCATTGCGAATAATGAGAAATCCCCGGCCTCTGTGATACCTCGAGGTATTTGCACTCAATAGGAGTCAGCCCTAAAGTAACGGCTGTCTCAAAAATACGAAAATCTACAAAAAATATAGGGGCTGTCGGTTTTAGTATCAACGACCCTGTCTTGATTAATACATATATGTGGTGCAATATTACGTATGAAGCGGGATTTATAAAATCAGAAGACAGAATGCGAAGGTATTGGAGATACCAATTACGATATATATGCATAAATACGATATACTTGTGACTAGTGACGAGACACTGGAAAAAGTACGAAAGAATATTTTGAACCTTCAGTGAATTTTGAGTACTTTGCTTTCGCGGAACGTTGTCTTTTTCTGGATCCGGAGATAAAATACACTCTCATGTTTAATATGGCGACGCCGAAACGCCACGTTGTGTAGAATGAAATAGTTTGGGGCTACGCACTTACCACCTGGTGGGGTATTCAGGAATATTGAACTCTCCTTCGTCGAAAAACAGAAGCGCTATGGCGCGGGCATTAAGCCATTCTAATATCGTGCAGAATACATGTTTAATATTGGTATTGTCGATGCCTCAGGATTGGGATGGCAGAAATAACTGTGATCCGAGGTCTCATGATACGATGGAAAAGGGCGATTGTATGACTCGGTCTTCAGAGTGTCAATATGTTGAGACGGAAAAATACGACTGCAAGTCGTGTTTGCCAGACTATCTTTACCATGATAGAATGCATACGCTCTGAGCTGCTGCCTTCTGATTGAGGGCCGGTGGAGAGTGAAAGCGAGTGGATGCCGCGATCGCTTGTAACAGAAACGGTGCAACTGATGGGCGAATGTAAGTAGTGAGTAGAAGGGTCAATTACTGACGATGTGATGAATGATTCATTAATGTGACGATTGTACTCCCGTCTGACGGGTCCACCATGTGAGCTTATTCGGTATTTGGATAGCGAGATCATCAATTCCTGTATGGATTGACCGGGTAGCTCGAGGGGTTGTAAGTCCCCCCTCACCATCTCCCGTAGAGACTCGTATAGAGTCCAAAAGTAAGATTGGGGGGATCTGTACAAGGGATTGCATGACGGTACGGTCATGGAGGGAGAGCTGAGCTTGTTATTCGGCATTTGACATGACTGCATCTGTCCTTAAAAATACATGAAAAACACCAGTGCAAGAAGAACTACTTATCTACGGCTATTCAACGATTTTTTATGTATGCCCTTAATGATCTCACTAATTTTTTTATCCGGCTTAAAGGTCGATCACGACGGTGTACCGAGACCCACCAAGCATGTCAATCTCGGATAGGGAAGTGCATCATGAGCTCGAGCTTGTTCTCGAAACCAAATTTGGCGTCATACGGCGACGTCTCCTTTCTAGGGATCAGTGCGACGTCAGTGATGATTTCTTCCATGCAAAGCACCAAGCGGCGTTGCTGACAGAAGGAGTAAAACTCCCCACCTGATCTTGACCTTCTTTATAACAAAGACCGGCAAATCGTGCTTTTGCGATAAGTCAAATACAGCTATAATTTTGGCGCAAGGGCTGATTTCTAGAAACGTTATGGTGCAGAACAGCAGAGGTTGACGTTTGTTCAGTGCCCTCGACCTTATTCATGGATTATATCAACGCCTGACGTGTGACAGCGACAACACTCTCACTGTGCAGGGAACTCCATTCAACATGCTCTAGGATTGGACAGGCACGCCACAGGGACTTCCTGACGCATCAGTGCCGTCTAACTAGCAGGTGACATAGCTGTCAAGGCCATATCGTGGCTATATAGACACATAGTTGATGATACATCCTTCTATTGTTGTGTAGAGCACAGAAAACAGGACGCGGAGAACTAATTAAACACTTGCGAGCAACACTTAAGTGTATGCACTTAATAAGACACTAGCCCAGATTGGCAAGTACGATTTTGGCACAAACGAATTCATTCATGGATGTCTCGCTGGGGAGCATAGCCTACGGGCAGGTCCCATATATGAGAAGGTAACTGTTGATTGTCCAGGGCCTCGGCCCTAAGAGACTATAATTATATGGATCGGCCAGACCGACTACTTGCACGCGTATAGTTTCTACTTCCTTCGATGAACCCCAGCCCCTCAACAATCTTCAAAGAAAAAGTCAAAAAAGCTGGACGCGGCAAAGGAAAGACCGGAAGCCTTTTACGTGCTCCTACTTTGGCTTTTTTACATCAAAATCAGCCATTCCGTGTCGTCTGCAACGCTTCAGCCCTCGCGACAGGTTGCGCTACACTAAAACCAGATGTGAATGGTTTCGAATGCGTGATCTAGCTTGCGTGACAGGAAGCTACTTGCAATGAAGTATGCCTTCATCAAGTTCAGAGTGCACCTCATTAGCGTTACGGTACCTCTCAACTAATTACTGAGCGCTCCGTGCCTGCTCCCTGCGACGGAACGTATTACGACACCCAGCCGCGGAACTCACAAACATGTTCAGCTCATCCAAATTTACTGAAGCGCAATCCGCGTTTCAGTTCTCCCGTCAGCAAGTACAAGATTATTGCAGACCAAACTTCGTACACATGGAGTGCAGTGGGGCTGCCTTAGCTCTTTGCTTAATGGAAGGTCACCGACGTTACGCTCTATACTAGAACCAGTATGAGCGTAGCGGATCGCAATTCTTCACCTCCAAGAGTACCCAAAACCTTATTCCAATTCAGAATTGCGACTGAATTTATCTGTTTTGTTTGCGGCGGAGCCCCCTTTATCTAATAGCTTAGGCTTATCTGATTAAATAGTAAGAAAAAACTAACTAATATGTAAAACTACTGGCACGTAGTGGCTTCTTGTTACAGTGTAGCAACACCATTGTGTAATTGCATCGACTTGTGTAATCCACACCTTTGTACGGTCATACATATTGTATGACCCACCCTTTCACATCAGGGTACGTGTAACCACGTTACATAAAGTCAATCCACCAGAAGTCTACAGCGGATCCCGTATACACACTATGCGTACATACCCTTCCCTTAAAGCGAGACAAACAAGCGCTCGAGATAGTTTCAGGAGGAATGTCTCACCTCGCATGTTGCCATTCTCTAAGTATCGGCAGCAGCTGTCGAGCATTTTTAAAACAGGGTAATTACTGCGCGATTGTGTACATATATCCTACATTTTTGCACAATCGTTCAATATGTAAGATTACATTCATACTGAAATCGTATACATTTTTAAGAGGTTGCAAGCATTCTTTATCAGCAATTTACCGGGACTGACAAAAATGATGGGGCTCTAGAAATGGGATGTCCAGTATATACGTGGGCTTTCAGCCGCATGCCAGACAGTAGAAAGTTTATATCAGCGACATAGACGTATCAAATATTAAATATAGCATTATTGCTGAATCTATATACTTTGAAAGGGCAGAGTTGACTAGACACTTAATCAAAAAAGGAGGATTTTTCGATTCTGCTCCTTGTCGGAGCTCACGAAGTAACCTGTGCGTATTCTTAATGCGAGCTTGTTGAGTCGAAAATTTTACAGCGCAATATGAACAGCAACCTCCCACACATGGCGACCCTTGTATCCAAAGTCATGACCAAGTTGTGAAAGGTATGGATCGTCTTTGAGAATCGAACATGAAATATTCAAGCAACTTCCTTGGGACAATTAAACACTTGAAATCTTGCTGGCGACGAAGGGCCATGGAACTGGTGGCCCAAGGGCCAGTTGCGGCAATGGCTCGTCTTAAAGCTGTCGGAATGCGCTGAGGGTATACCTACAGGTGCCCGAATCAGGCTTTGTCAGGAGATCAGCTTGCACCGACCGACAGGCCGCTGATGCTAAGCGTCATTTTCTATTAAGTATGCTTCTGTAAAGCTCACGATACCCTTTTGTGAAATATACAGGTCATGCATCGTTACGCATAGCAGCGTTATCACGTCTTCATCACAACACGTCGAATAATATCTGTTTTATTCACTGACGGAACGCGTTATAGGTGCTGGATAGTTTTTTACGATGGACCTCCGCAGAGCGATCAAAGTGCTGGAATGACATGGCTTCGCTCTTTTGGTCTACGTTAAATAGCGAAACTATTTAGTATTTAAATAAAATAACTATTTTGAATTAAAAGTGCCTAAACAAGTTTAGCAGTATTATCTATACAATTGTCTTGAGTTCCCTGACACTTCCACGCAGATATTCCAGTCTTAGCAGAATTTCACTGATCGACATGCTAAGACTTAGTCTTCTTACTCACCTTATAGCTGAAGCAATGTAACGGGGTCACACAAGATGGTGTGATCACACAATAGCGTGGCTACACTTAAACAACAAGTCAGTACGTGGCTGGAACAGCTAGTAGTTATATATTTAATTAGGTTTTACTATACAGATAGAAGAACCTATAGGTTTAGGTAAAGGCGGAAAATATACTTTACAGTTTTGAACGGAAAAGTTAATGAGCCTTGGCTTAAGGTTGTAGTCACTCTTGGAGTAAGCGGATTGCGATCCGCTACACTCGTACTGGTTCTAAGTTTAGAACGAAGGTCGCCGACCTTGAATAAGTTTCGTGTAAGCGAAAGAGCTACGACAGTTCCGCTGCAAGCAACACATTTATTTGGAAAGTTTGCGCGTCATGCGCCAAGTTAGCGGCACAATGGCTGAAAGCCACGATACCTAGAACCATCCTGCAGATTCCAAAGGAAAACAAATTGTTGTGTATAAAATTTGTATCAGATACTGTTAGCTCGCCTACTTGCGCAGTACCTGCAGTTCTAAAGCAAATTTGCGTCATAGCCGCATTTGGTCATGTGTAGTTGTGATCATTATGAGATAGAGGTATACACAGAAAGTCATCAAAGAAAAGCAAACACATCTTACGTACTTAAATCCATACCTACCCCACATAGATCGCTTGCAAGCTAAGCGATTGAAATTCGAAAATCCTACAGTCTCCTGTAGCTGCCGACCTTATGCTCCAAGGCACCAATTTAACCTTGATACCCATGATGGTATCTAAGCTAATTCGTCTGTCTTACAGCCCCGCGTAAAAATACATCTGCGCGTTGGGCACACGTTAAAATGAATGGAGAAAGTCGACACACCTTCACAACATCGAAATACCAAAAGATTCAGCTACGTCAGAAATGCCATACAGTGACTCTGCGCGTTGATCAACCTGATTCATTGAACTATTTTGTTCAGCCACACAAGAGAAATGCAAGGTGCACTGTCCACCTAGCTTTTAAATTGAGTTATGTGCTTATGGTATTATTCCCGAAACAGAGTACACAAATCTTCACAACTGTTGCTAATCCAGCCGAGATTGGTACTCCTGAGGATTGGTGGCCTGCGGAGTCAGGAAAAGCTCTTGCAAGTATGCGCTTAATTCCTTGAGGCCCTGTATAAGAGCTCTGCCGAAGCGCAGTGTGTGCCACGCATATTACACAGATAAAGCTTTGACTATAATAGTATTCGTCATGTCCAGCTTTCTCCTCCGCACGCACAAAAGTGTCACCGATTCATTCCCAGAATAAATAAATTCTTGTGTTTACGGTTTGCAGTTGCCTGAAGTGCTCACAGCGCTGGTGCGAAGTCCTTTCATTCCTATTCCTGCGGGCTATCCTTTCAAACCATGAGCGAGCGAGCGCGATAAACTCGCTCATGGAATTATTTCACATTCACCAATGATGACTCATCAGGAGTACCGTCTGCGCTTTGAGCAGCAGCGGTTGAGAAGACCCGTACCCTTCGTGCGAGTGCGCATGTGATCGAGAGTGCCGATGAATATCAAACCTGATTTGCGCACTGAATGAGAGAAAACCCACTGCGACATGCAACCCTGCCTATTTTGCAAGAAGGATGAAGACCGGGAGTACAGCCACGACACTGAATCTATCTTGCCCAACTGGTACCACAGACTCTTATGAGTTTTTCTTAATGTTTTCTTAAACTCGATCAGATACAAGAAAACAGAACTGCTGTACCCGCTCGCCAACCGAACTTTACTCGCGAAAGGGGTTACCGCGTGCTTGCGAGCTGTACAGGCGGTGATCAACCTCCTGTGGCTAGCTCTCAAGAGTTTTTTCGGTTGTGGTGGCATTCTGACTCATTCCATGATTCCGACGTGCGTACAGACCCGAGACATCATAGCATTTGGATTTATTTCCTGATCTTTGTCTTTGCACTGTCTAGATTGAAGCGCCTTTTAGCGGTTCAGGATTGCGGCACTATTATGAAGTAGCGCGTAGATCAACCACAAGGAGTAAAAGAGACGCCTGTCCGTTTGCAACAGATCGCTTCATATTCGACCGGCTCGAAAGAGCGATATCGCGGTTGATCCTTTGAAAGGTCATGTAGCAACACAGGATGTGTCCGCATTCTCCTTGGGATATTCAGAGGATAACACAAACACTTTTTGCTATTACTGTGATTGACCCGGTATAGCGCGATCACATCTTTGCCTTGTAGACCGCAGACACTGCATGTGTATATAGGTTGAACCAGTCAACATAGCCCTTTGCCTCACAACATATTCTTTGATAAGGTACTGTTGATCGTTAATGACTTGCTAATCCCTGGCCGATGCACGTTGTAGCACATGGAGGCTACCAAACCTTGTATGTGAAATGGGTAAGACGTGTCTTCAATAGCACGTGCTACGTTATTTAATGTAAACTCAATTGGAAGGAACGAATGCTCCAGTACCGCGGTCTCTTCGCACAAAATCTAAATCTTCTCACACGCAAATGAAGCGTCTGTCTAACCACTTGTCAGTTGTTGACATGTCGAACTTAATTACTAGTATCTGGGATAATACTCGTGAATACTAGCTGCAAACCTTGTATCTTTATTCGATACAATTATCACAGACAAGCAATGTTAGCGAAAAAAAATTGTCGAAAAACAGCTTGATTTTATTCCAAACGCTTTCAGTATCGTTGCTCCGATGATCCTTGAAGACTACAAAGCTGGCAATACAGGAAGTGTCTTTTTGTAAACCAACAATATAGATCTGCCAAAGCTCTGCCGGAACTGGCAAGCTGGCAAACAGCGCTGCCACATGCGGCGATAGTTTAACTCGTCGATATGTTTCACACCTGTGCATACATGACCTTACGCATGTAGTATGTTGGGCAACCAATATATAGCCCCTACCGAGCCAAACGTCTTTTCCCTCCGAGGTGGTAACCCAAAATGGCACCAATTGCCTCGTACAGTATCTATACTTGGAGTTCCCACCATCAAACAGCTAGACACGCTGAGTGACACGTGCGTCAGCAGGTCTTTGGAAACAGTACAACCAAGAGATTCGATAAAGCGGCATCTGAGTCCTTAAATATTTTGTTTTCCATAGCTTTAGCAACGCGGCACGTTTCGCGCCTGATCCGTACGCCGTATGTGTGGCCACATCGATTGGTGATGTATATATGATGATATTTAGTCAGGACGGCGAGAAAACGAAACCGCCACCACATCAAATCATTCAGACCTCTACCTCGCCTTAATAGTGTACTTGGCAAAGGGGTGATCATCTTGCATTTATCCGCGAGTGATGTGGTGACGACAACGCTGTGCGCCACGATGCATGTTCTGTATATTGAAAATATCTCAGCGTTAAGAAGCTGCTATCTGTCTCCTATTTCGGGCTTAGGCGCATGTTTGACGCGTCAGTCGCCGGTTCTTCAAAGGATCTTCAATCCATGCGGCGGCGTCGAAATAGGACTTTAATGCAAGTTGTGCCTATACACATTAGTAGTCGAAACGACGGGAGAAGAGTTCAATAACGGGTTCAAGAAACATACCCTACAGTCATTTGTGAAATGTTTATCTTCGTAATTTACCTAATCGTTACAGTAACATTGCGTTTGTACTTTATAAAATTTCGCAATATTTGCTTCACGAAGACTTCTGCAAGAATTTAAATTTATGGATGAATGTAGGAGGTGTCTATCGAGTCAGCAATAGATCATCTGAACTACTTCGTATACTATCCACGATTAAAATCGGGTTATCATAACAGGATATGATAAGTTTGCAATTAAAGCCGTAAAGGATCGATACTAAAAACAAGTTCGTTGCCATAACTTTTTGCAAGCAGTAACTCATTTAAAAAAATCAATAAGTGCGAGTCGCCGAAGTTTTTATTTGCTCTTTGACTTGTTATTACTATTGTCTAATCTTTTGGCATGTTGATCCACTAGCTCTTGTGTAGCAAGTTTTGTCCATTTGTTCGTCTGCTTTTGTTCGACGCTTGTAATCAGCTTAGTCAATCTCTTCGATAGCCTTAGCGACGGGTATTCAACAAGATAATAAGTCGTTGTTGAAAGTGCAAATATGACTATCAGCCTGGAGAAGAGTCGATCGAAATAATTTGTTTGCGCCATCAATACCGGATTATAAACAGCAAACGTATGCATCAAATAGATGGAAAAGCTGAATTTTCCCCAAGTGCAAAGCACATTCCATTCGAGCATTCTCGATACGCAGGAGGGTTTGATCATTTCAATCACAATAATTATTGCCAAGAATGCGCTGGAGTAAGGAGCACCTTTCAAATCAGGCATTGGATTCTCAATCACCCAAGTAAATAAGAGTCCTCGAAAAGTCACACTCAATAACATTGAGATAGCTAAGTATTCCACTGTACGAAGAAGGAGAGTGTGCCACCATCGAAAAACAAATCCAGTCGTTTGAATCCATGAGTCCATTTGAATGAAAACCACAGCTGCCACTGAACCTGTAAGGAATGTTGAAATGTGAGGTCTCAAAGGCTGGTGATCATCTCTATACGTGGTAAGCCCTTCATTCACGATCCACACCGAGAGCAAAAGTCCAGCTATCCACCATAGACGGCGTAGTCCTAAGACGACTAGGACAAAAATTGGTATCACAAAATAGTATGCAATCTCCAGTGGCAACGTCCAAAAGACAAAATAGCGATATTCAAAGTCAAACATCAGTGTCTTGGCTATATTTAAAGATGGTCCTGGATTATTAACAGCAAAGTAGCATGCTTGGTACTGGTCTGTCAAGAGTGATATTACAATCAGAGTGACAGAGAATAGTGGGTACACTCGAAAGAAGCGTCGCTGAAAGTAATCAGCTAGTGAGAATATCCAGGTACGAAAGCTGGCACCTTTCGCTAACAACTTTTGACTCTTTTGCATGAATATCCACGTGAGGAGATAGGAAGAAAGCACAAAAAAAAGATCGACGCCAACTGCACCAAGCGGGAGGTGCATCTCTAGCATGAACTCACGAGAATGATGGACAACAACAAGCAATGCTGCAAGGCCACGTGCACCGTCGAGAAATAGTACTTTTGTCTTGTGCTCGGGTGCTAAATGACATTCTGAAGCTTCCGACTTTGTTGATACACTGCTCTCAGCTTGATCTAGCGATTGCTGTTCATCTGCTCTGGAAGAAAACGGGAGAGTTTGTTGGTCCGTTGCACCTTCTTCAATTGTAATCAAATGTATTATCTCATCTCTTGAGTCACCACTTGATGTGTTCTGTAGCATTTCGACTGTTTTTCTTCGTATGAAAGAGAAATGAAAGGCAAACTTTTGATTAGGAAGTGTTTTTGTCGTAAGCACCGACCACATGGAATCGTGTCATTCGTCAAAAGAGAGCTCTTACGTTGTCCAATAGCTTCATCACTTGGGATCCTATCGTTCATTCGCAACGACATGGCCAGGAACTCTTCAAAGATTCGCTCGACCTATTTCATACGGTATATGAAACGCAATGGCCGTCACTAATGAATGATCACGATGATTTGGAAGTGCCCTTCTATGAGTCGCATAATCATGTAATAAATAGTGCAAGGTGCGCTACATTGTAGGTATTGAGATGACGCCACTCAATTCTGTTAGGAACGATGCTGCGTCTTTATGTCTGTTGAAACGAATTTTTTAAGGCAGAGTAATTTGACATAGTTATGACACTATTAAGATGAGAAAGACATAGCATAATAAGCTTGTCACTTCGGGTATTACCATTGAATCAACAGTAGGGCGTAAGACAAGAATCGTTGTCATTGTTGTGAAAAAGCTCGTGAATACCAGCCTGCCAAAATGCTACAAGCGATTATACATGATGTTGAGATGTGAAAATTGCGCTTGAATGGGTAACGTGGATTCAAATGAAGTGCAGGATACAATTCTCTTTTCTTCCTTCATGTAAATCTGGTTGGCAAATGTGGCCGAGAACCAACCACGAAGGTTTTCGCACATGAGCTTAGACTTTTATCTTTTCTATTATGTACACGTAAAGTGTGTATGAATCTGATGCTAGGTCGCACGGGTCTTTATCACAGTCAACCTGCTTGTATATACCTGTCGTCCGTCCAGCCTCCTTCATAGAGCTCACATTAACGAGATTACGAAGAGTGCTAGATTTCGTGCTGGCGACTGTAGACGATGATTCTCCACGAGACTTCGTTTGTAAAACACAGCAGTAAAATTATCCTGAGTTCTAGCAATGTTAGCTGTTTAAAGTCACGACCAATCAAGGTCAGGATTAGCAGCCAGTGATCACGTACATGTATCAAGAGCTCCGTTAGCTCTCAATCCAACGATTCTCAAGAGTCGACTGCAGGTCTTGAATTATAATCTTGAAGAACAATTTGGGTACAGTACGTCTCCAATACACCGGCAACGAGACTCGATGTGGCGACTCTACAAGAACAATTGGATCCCTATACTCCTGCGATAGAGACAAGCGTGTATGTCTTGTATATGAAAAAACTTTACGCCCAATGTCTTAGTATGTTGCATCTCATTTCTGACACAGTTTTACTTGGAGCATGTGCTTCGTGTCACTTTTAAAGCTTGCATGACAATTGCAGCGTATCAAATGCTGTTCGAGCGAGTCTTGCGTTTGACAGGCGAAAAAAAAGCGTTTATGGCAGCTACATATTTGTTCTTACGATGGAAAATGGCATCGCTTGACATCGCAAATTAATGGGCTGAGCAAGCTACGACTAGAAGACGACAGTAAGATATGGGAAGTACAGTTGTTGAGAACGAATAATGAACAGTTTAAGGCCAGTCTCGAGACCCTTCTAAGTATTTCATTTAATGTAAAAGGAGTAGTGTATCCTGGCCTGCTTACGGTAAAAGCAGATTGTTCAGGTCCCCAAAAATTTCAGGATGGTCCATCCTCGCCACGATTTAGCGATACCGCTTAGTCATCACCTTTGTGTGAGTTTCACGTGAATTCCCGCAAAATTTTTGCAGGAAATCTTAATCACATGATCCTAAGGGTTTCAATATCATATCAATCACATTGAGTAAGTGGTGGTGTTTGTGCAGGACAATGAGGTCACCGACATAGTACAGATGACACCGGAGTTGGTGCTGAGCTTGTCACCCGTCATTAAGGACACTCACTCAGCACTAAGTCCGAGTTGTGGGACAGCTATCATCAATGATTCTACAAATCCTATTTATCCTTTTATATAATATCAAGACGTGGCGACAAGCGGTCCGACACGCGTGAAGACCTCAATAGGGGTGTACGTCATGAAATTGACCTGCTTGCTAGGTCCAAATACTGCGTCACAAGACAATGGCCTTTACCGAAAGAATATAGGAAGTCATAGAATTTTTGCCGCGCGAAGTTGTTGTAAGAAAGAGTAAAAATTCCCATTTAGCGCCAACCCAGTGTGTCTGAAAAGTAAACAGCAAGTGGTGAATTGTGCATGCGAATAAAAAGATAACTACAACCATGATGTGGCGCGATCGCCGAATTTTAAAGAGGATTGCTTTAGAACAGCGTAGCCGACTAGATTTGGTTCAGTGATCCTGACCAAGTTGATGTGTATAATCAACTGTTTATATAAGACAACCAACTTTTTTTGCTGAGCGCAAATTCCAAGTGGAATGCTATGAAAAGATTGGTTATGTCACAAGGCCTGCAACGGGGTCGCCGTGCACTTCGCAGCAGGAAGTCTGAATCAACGAGTCCATGTTTACACACGCATAAAGATTGGGCTCGTACGCTCTAACAAGGAGCGCAAAACTGAGCCTATCATGTAACGAGTTCGTTGTGATCTCTCTCTATACGGAATTGTCTTTATGCTTGACGTTCTACGGACCTCTACGTTACGGAACCCAACTTTTTTTTACTAATTACCGATACTTTGGTATTTATGTAATCACAATTCCACAGTGTGTTATGTGAATTGCGCACATTCCACAGTATCAGATATACACCATTGCCGAAAAACGTAGGATTTGTGAGTCAGCAATTACCTCATTTTGAAAACACTCAACTGCTGCTGTCAGAGCTCATGAGAAGATGTGACGTACGAGGTCAGTTGCTTTAAGAATACTTAGAGCAACTTCTGTGTTCAGGTCAGTTGCTTTAAGAAAAATTAAAGCAACTTTTGTGTTCATGTATAGTTGTGTAAGCATCCTGCATTTTACTCCCGATAGCTTGCATCTATATTTATGACTTGATTTAGCGTGCGAGATTGGAGCGAATCGTGTAATTGCAGAAGGAAAAGATCGGTGCGTGGAACCAGATCCTGTTAGTCAGTAGCTAGACATCGTTGTGAGTTCTGCGGAGTCTTATTCAATAGCCCTTCGCCGCAAAGAGCGAGCCTTACTCGCGCAGATGTATAGCGGGACTTATATATCGGGAAACTTTCATATGCCTTTTACTTGCCGGTTTGGCAACCTCAGTTGCCTCAATGAGTATGCAAAGCGGAGCAAATGATATACTAATATTGTGTACTTCAACATCACGCAAAGGTTATAAATGTACTAGATAACAGTAATGATAGCCTTACAAATTCTAGGTTTTGCTATAAGCGCGCCGACTCAAACTCTCTGCGTTTGTTAGCGCCGACTCTGTTTACTCAAGCTTTCTCTGCACAACAACAACATTGCTCTAGGTAGCGTTTGAAGACAATTCCGGACCGCTTCGTGAATGTAGTTGTACCCTACGTGCGGATAGAGTATAAAATGTTTTATCACTCATCCTCCAGACAAGTAGACCAGCTAAATGAGGTGTTTGTTTGTTTCGGGATTGAATCGGATCTAGAAACGGCGGTCAAAGTATTGAAAGCGGTTATCGCGCGCTCACCAGCTTTGATATCGCGGTGAAGAGGCAGTTCCAAGAGCGTCTGATTGGGTGCCGGTCAAGGAACATATGATTTTAACCGTGAGACCGCAAGTGTTGATCGTCCTGGCCTTTGAGATTCAAGACTTTTTGGTATAGAAAAATTCAGTAGCCACGAAGCTAGGAGGTAGCTCGCAAGAATGGACACTGGTGTGCAATATCTCTGTAAAAAGGCGTCTCCACCGTGTGACGATTTGTCGCGATGTTGCAGATATTTGCATTGCCAATCTTGGCGTATTGAGTTCGTATCAACCCATCGAAGGAAGCACACCCCGAGGTGTAGCCTAAACCTAAGGGCTCACATCGCTGCAATGACGTCTGACCCTCCTCTGGAAGCTATAACGCTCACTTTCTTAAAGGAGGGTCGGCATAAGGGTGTGGCTCCGGTCGAGAACTTTCTTTACCTAATCGTTTTCGAGGAAGAGGTGAACGTCGTGATTAGTGCGAGATACATGTTCTGTGCAGCGCGGTGCAAAACGCTGGTACTAGGATCGAAGAGTCTATGATAGATCCCTGTCATACTGAGGAGAGAGATGTTTGAGCGCTTTATGGAAGCTTTTTATTCAGATGTTTTATCTGCGGTAAACTAAACATTCGCACTTTACGTTTCCTTATTGCTCTGGATTGAGAGGTACGAAGTGTCAAACTCCGACTAAAATTGGACGACGATGCTCTAGCGGAGAAGCATCGATTCCCCGTAGGCGCAAAATGGCCTGCTGGAAAAGAAATGGGTTTAGATGTAACATATTGAGGTCGTGGTCTTTAGGAATCAGTCACAAAATGGGCAAATCTATTTAAGATAGGTAACACTCTCCGCCTCGGGTGCTGGTTGTTTTTTAATATCATAGACTTTATAAAGCCGAGAAATACCTAAACATCTTTAGGGCGTGCAACTGTCGAAAACAATAGACGGTACGCGGGGGCATTGATAAGCCAAACACGGGTACAATAGTCGCATTCTTTGCAACAGAGACAATGATTGAATGCCAAATGTTATGTTGATCAAGTTAGGTTTGAGGATTTTGTCTGGGTGGAACGTTGCTCTGTCTTGACCTGGATGCAAGATACGATTTTATCCCAAGTAAAGTGAGGCTAGAACACCACGAGCCATTAATCAACTTTACATCGAGAAAGTTAGGTACCACGCACTTATTCACATCAGGTGAAGCGCAGGCGATTTGAGCCCTCTGTACTGGAGAGTATGAGCGCTTTCAGCCCAAGCACGAAGCTGCGATTTTTCGTGCAGGACATGATATTGTTCGAGCTGACTAGTTGTGATATCACTGAGTATTTGAAGCAGATCTCGGAAGTCAAAAGGTGCAGTGTGCCGTGTTCTCAGGATGGGACAGAAAGAAGCTACAGTATACTGCGGTCGAGTCGGAAATGAGAGACTGCATGTCGCGGCTCTTAAACATTTTCTCTTGTGGAAAGGTTAATCTTAAAGGGTAGTGTTGAGGCCGGGGGGGGG
>NW_020189293.1:1481454-1481552 GCF_900000015.1 Plasmopara halstedii
GCTCACCCATTTTGCTCAACACGTGGACAGTGAGTGGAATACGCACGTGGGCAAGGATCTTGGGCAGAACACAGCGAATTACAGCCAAACTACAACTG
>NW_020189293.1:1481562-1481851 GCF_900000015.1 Plasmopara halstedii
GCTCAAGTTTAAACAAAGTGAACCACAAATTGAGTGTCAGACCAAAGAGCGGACGTCGTATTCATAATGGAAAGCCATTGCACGTAGATGAGATAGCCTGTTTTCAATCATACAGGAAAACTCGGAAACATTCATTGTAACGGGGTTACACGTACCCAGGTAACAGGGGTATGTGCCACACAAGATGTGCATAGAGTGACCGAACTCGAAAAAGAATACGGTTTGGGGCTAGGTAGCCAGTAGTTATGCATATTCAGATTTTACTTAATACATTTAGCATATTTTGGAA
>NW_020189293.1:1481861-1487576 GCF_900000015.1 Plasmopara halstedii
TGAAAATGCGACAAACCCGGATCATATTGTAAAGTCGGCTGCAGCTTGTCCGCTCGCGTTTAACAGTGCGTTGTCGCTTGCGATGGCAGGCGACGACAGATTGATCGGCGATCTCGCGCAGTTGCACTTGATCAACCGTGTGATGAGCGCGACGTATCCCAACAAAGACACGACGTGCTTGACACAGTGGAAGCGTATCATGGGAATGGCCGTCCCGTCGAATCGCCATGACATCTTCAATGCGTGTGACAGGTGGTGGACCCATACGAAAGAAGTCACGTGCGTTGAAGGCGCTCGGCATATTTGAGCCCGCGCTCATGTCGATCGCGCCAATACTGTTCAAAAACGATCACTGGATTCAGTACCTCACTGGTCAACCGGTCGAATGGATCCCAGCACATCACTCGCGTATCCTGCACCCGAGCGCACTACTGCTTTTGCTTCGGTCGGACATTTGCATGCAGCAATGGCGAGAAGTGCAATGGCAGGGTCATTTGCTTAATGAGTTGGGAGCGCTGTGCAAGCTCGATGGCTGTTACCCGGTCGAGTCATTGATGCTAAAGCTCCTCGTAGACACCGATGATTTGGTTGTTCCAGTGTCGGGCTGCTTGCCCGCTCGCTGCTAAAGTTGTCTCTGCAGTACAACACGCCTGGAACGCCGTGTCTTTGATGACCGTGAACACGAATGGTGTTGAAAAGAACAAGCATCTGTTTATCGACAGCCTTCTCTCGAAGCACTCGATATCGTGCGCTCAAGAAACCAAGTTTGGCAACGTACAGCATCTTTCAATCTTCAGCTTTCATCTCATCTCAACTCAAGCTTCAAACACAAACTTTTCGTCAACTACTCAAACGCGCTGTTGAATCGACCCAAGAATGGTCGAAGCAGCGGCGTCCTGACGCTTCTGAGCTTCGTTCTTCCCGGCTTTGATATGGCTGTTCAGCTTTCGCGTCTATCGGTGCCAGGAACCTATCTCGTCGTGAAATTGATTGTCGAACTCGCTCCCGTCTACATTCACAACGTGTATGCGCCCGTCGATCGACAAGAGAAGCAGAAATTCTTTGCAGATCTGCCAACCGACGAGTTTGAGGACGACGCGACGCACTTTGTGCTTGGTGACTTGAACACACCACTCGATCCAAAATTGGACCGTTCGAAGCCCGATCTACGCTACGACCCGAGTCGCTCCAGTTGTCTGGAGTGACTTGCGAAACTCTGCGTCGTCGATGCGTGGCATCCACTTCGACACCAAACGCGTGTTCACCGGTCCACTTCCGCGAAAGAATCGGCTTGACAAAATCTTGATGTCAGTTGAGTTCTGCAACCGTTACTTTGATAAGTCCAAGTACTTCCTGCCCAGACACGCTGGTGATCACCTTGCACACAGCGTCTCGCTCAGCCCGGGCAAGCAACTCCACGGTCGCGGGGAAGTTCCAGTTCCCCGCGACCTGCTTGACTATTCGAAGGTTGTCTCTGTGATCGAAAAGGAAGCCGAGCTCGTCCGGACTCAGTTACGAGCTGCTGAAAACCCCGGCAAAAGTTGGGAGACGTCGAAGGTGAGCATCAAGGCGCAGCTGCAAGGCGTGCAGAAGATGCTACGACGGTAACATTTTGCAAAATGTTGAAACCGCCCGTATCGCGCTGGATCAAGATGCCAAGCGGTATAGCGTATCGTCGAATGGGGACAACAGTGAGCTCTTCGACGAAGTGATGCGTAATTACAAGGAGATGGTGCAAAGATCTAGCCAGTACAGCCAAAACAATGCATTCAACTTCCAAGCAGCAAACTCCAAACGTTCAACCAATCACTTGTTTAGTCCACTGGATACAAGTTTACGGCGTGTTTCCATCGAGAAAGTCGTGACACCGAGTGGAGATGTCTCGACGAACCCTCAAGAAATCTTGCTGCGATTCATTGAGCATTGGGGCACCAAGATGGGGGATGCCAATAGTCCGACTGGAGTGGCGCCTCCGCCCGATGACGGCAAACAACGCCAGCTTCTTGACTCGGTCTTGCGTTTTGTCACAGACTCCGACCGCGAGAGGCTCAACGCTGAGCTTACGACAGCAGACCTCGTTTGTGCGATCCGGCATATGAAGGCGACATCATCTCCAGATATGGACGGCTTGCTTGCTGGATTGTACCAAGTAGCACCAGACGTGTTTGGCAATCGTCTTCAATGATCGACTCCAATGCGGTGAGCTCCTAGTGTCCCAGCGCAAGTCGGCGGTAGTACTGCTACACAAGAAAGGTTCGCGTGCTGAGCCGGGTAACTACCGACCAATCGCGCTCGTTCCAGTCGACGTTAAACTTCTGTCAAAAGCGCTAACGTATCGGCTGCAAAATGTGATGGTCAACTTGATTCATCCAGATCAGAAGGGTTTTGTCAGAGGTCGCTCTATACATCATCACGTGCGCTTTCTCACCGACTTGCAAGATCTCGTCACGAATCGAGACGAAGAGGCATATGCAATGTTCTTGGACTACCAAAAGACCTTTGATCGCGTCAACTGGGCATACATGTTTCGACTGCTGGTCCGCATGGGCTTCGGAAAAAAGTTCATCGCTTGGATCCAGCTACTGTACACCAAACCACAAGTCCACCTACTTATCAATGGCAATATCCGGCTGGTACTTCATCCAACACGCGGCGTGAAGCAAGGCAATGCGACGTCTGCCTTACTCTTTATTTTTACAATCGAGCCCCTGGGCAATCTGCTGCGCGCACACTAGGAGTATGGCGTATGCTTGAGCGCAGACCACACCACAACGGGCACGTTCTTTGCAGACGACTCAACTCTTCTCACCAGCTCGATTGCAAACTTACAGGCACAGCTTGAAATCGTAGCGGATTATTGTGAAGGTTCTGGAGCAAAGCTTAACCTTTCTAAGTCGGTGCTATTGGCGCTTAATTGGAAGGTGGACTGTCCTCAGTTACCTGGCGTCCACGTGCCCGGTCGCAACGAAACTGTCAAGTACTTGGGCATCCCATTCAGCCAAGCTCCAGTCGACAACTCAATCGTCAAGCTGTTGAATCAACGCTTCGACGACGGCATCAAGGCATGGTACCGACGTGCGCAAACCCTTCGTGGTCGACTTCTCAAAACAAACGATGGTTCTCTTGCGCCTGTGGCACTACACGCTGTATATATCAATCGCACAGACAGTCGTGCGACGCTGACAGTCTATGCTGAACCGATCCATTCTGAGCCGCAAACATGACTAAGACGCGAAGCACGTGCAGCTTATTCCGGGCGAGTTCGTGTAGCAGAGACGAATCGACGGAAGACTTGGCGTCCCATGTTTGAACGCGCACTTCAATTGTCAGCGTCTCTCACCACTTCTGCAGTTCATTTGTGCGGCAAGTGCGACTTGCGAGTGCAATTGGACCACGGCGGGCGTCGTCCATACTACCACATTACGGCAAGCGCAACGCGTTGGACGTACTTACGATCTCTCCACTCCGACACGGCGAGCTGATTCAGTGGAATGTAGCGTCGACTTGGAAACGAGTGTCGTGGATCTTGTGGTACAAGGCCCGCGGAAAGATAACATGGCATGACCTTCCTTCAGCGGAACGCGCAGCGTATGGACTTGAGCAGCCGATATGGTTCCACGCCGACGCTCAGCTGCTTTACGAGCAAACTAAAAGATCAAGCACTACAACGGCTCATCGTCGTTGCATCGGCATGGTGCCTACGCCACAGAGAAGCTTCTGTCTACATGTGTCACGAGTCTTCAGGATGCGGTCACTGTAGGACTTCATGGTTGCAGTTAGCGCAAGGCCGTCTCTACAGGATTTTGTACAGCGACACATTTAAACCACCCTTGAGTCTACGCCGCCTGGGCTGCAAGCAAAATAGCTTGGAATGCTGTACAAGGAGACGACGCAGATTGTGGCGAGGCTCGGTACGCTGCGACTCGCCCTGCCTGTATCAAGAAGTCCAAAGGTAGGTTTACTCCCCCTTTATTGGCGTGACAAGTGGCGCTAGAGTGTTTTGCGCGGTCAGCACTTCTGAGTACCGTGTGGACACTTAGAGCTCCAAGCAAGCTGCACCCGATGACTGTCTACTCGCAACGTGTCAACAAAGCACAGATCAATTTTTTTGTCAAATTCGGTCCGAGACTGCGTACAATATTGCTCCTCATTTTCAGAGACTTGCGGTTTCGACTGGCGTTCCGTCTTCTGCTAGTCCGCTCGCGATTCTGGTTCCTGGAGACGTCGTACCCAGGCATCCGCAAATGCGTTTCCGATGGGTGCAATGCCATAGAGACTGAGCAGCACTTGTTCTCTGACTGCACCCTCGTATCGCACCTCTGGCGGCAGGTTCTTCCGCTTGCGTCTCCGTTCTTCGTTGCGCGGCCAACTTGGCTTGACAATGTTCTGGCAAAGAAGATGCGAGTGTTCGACGACTGGAAAGCCTGCAAAAACGTTGTCGGCAATGTGTGGCACGTTCTCCAAGCGGTGACACTTCACTTTCTTTGATCCGACCGAAATCGGTGTCTATTCGACGGCAGACAGTCTACACCGGCGCTCGCCGCGATCAAGGTAATCTTTACGCCATTTTTTGCACATCTTCGAGACTTCCACTGCGGTTACTCGGGGAAGACACAATGAAAGGTTTCCACATGGTTTTACGAAGACTAAAGACGTTTCCGATACTCGGTGACTTTGTTGAACGCTTTCCAAGTATCACAAATGTGCGTGAATCTGCATAAAATCATACTTTTTTCGAAATCAATTCGCATAAATTGGAGGGTATAAATTTTGATAGGTTATTGGGGAGGCTTTTCAGCCACGTGTTTCTTTCCAATTTTCCGGCTCCTGCACGAGCGACCTTGGCACCTCACACGGCCTCATATCACCCCGCCGCCTATCAGAACCACTCATCCCAAGCCACCTTCGCCGCCCGGAACTCGGGCTTTACTCTGCGGACTGCATTGCCTCCAGCTGCACCCGAAAGGGAGACGGGGGACATGAGCCCAGAGCACAGCTATAATGATGGTCCGGATAAGAGCAATGAGGGATCAGTGATGGTCTCTAGCGGAGGCAGAGCGACATATCCAAATACGACGAGCACAACCGTCTAGCCGCCGTGACAATGTGTTTAGCCGCAGCAAGAACACAGACGGCGACAAGAACGGTTCCAAGCTTCTCAGGTGTGTCAAATTTGACCATTTGCATGCGATGGAGCGAATGAGTGACGATAAGAAGGGATGAGTGAGTCAAATTGCGCAGCAGTGAGTGACTGAGTGAGTGTGTGAGTGAGTGAGTGAGTTTGCGAGTGAGTGAAGTTACGCGGAAGGGATGTCCAAGGCAACTCACTCATTGTTGGCCAAGCCTTACGTGTGAGTCTTAAAAGTTTTTACTTAAAATGTGCGCATAAGTATTGGATTTACACATTCAATTTCGATATGAATTTTGGCTCAGTGGTTTAAAGTGGTGGCTCCAATCTGCTGAGTGAGGGTTCAAATTCCTCTACGGCAAAAGTTAGGAAGTGGTTACTTGGTGTTTGGGGTTCACTATCCTCCCTTGGTGCGTGCGTGAAGAATCCGGTTGCGTGCGAGGACGATGGCGCCATGGTTGTCCTGAAAAATCACAGTCGCATCTTTTGGCGCTTGTTCTATCTCCCCTAGAAGTCGACGCGACCATAACACTTCTTGAGACGCAGAATGTAGCGCAACATACTCGGCCTCGGTAGAAGAAGCGGCG
>NW_020189293.1:1487586-1488841 GCF_900000015.1 Plasmopara halstedii
GGGACGGCGTCACCAGGGTCAAACCCAATATCTGGTGAAGTGGCGGGGATATCTCGACTCCGAAAAGTCGTGGGAGTTTGAGGCCACTTCGGTAAGATTGCACAGTCGCCGTGGACGCTTATGCTCGGAAAGATCAGGACGTCCCGCGTCATCAGACGCCCCGCGCTTCCCGGCAATGATCAGGGAGGTAGAAGGGCCATGAGCTGAGCTCAAGCAGTGGCCCTGAGCTCTTGCGGTCGAAGACACAGAGCTCGCGGGAGCATCGGGGGTTCTGAACCCATACGTCGTGGGGCGACAATTCGAAGGAAGTCGACGGCGTGCCTTGAGTTTGGCAGACTCAAATTGGAGGTGTCGCCCCACACGCACATCCACTTCCTTGTGGCTCGACTGTAGGTTATACAGTGTGGAAAATTTCCGGTGCCGTTGCATACATCGCTCAATGAGCACTTCGTCATCTGTAGCGCGTTCGCCAGGGGCGAGCACCACTAGTATTGTTTGCATTGCAGGTACACGAGAGCCACCTCGTTGAGCACTCAGATGAGTGCGATAAGCTTTCAGCGAGAATTTTTTGTGGAATCAAGAAACGATCTCGAAGAGCCTTCCGTTTGGCAAGTTCATCTTCCGGTCTGGCCGACCCGATGATGTGGACGCGTAACGATCGAGTTACATCACCCTTTGCTTTCACAGCGGGATCCGCTGGGTGGAGGCCATATTCTACACGAGGGTCAATGACCGGCCATGGATGAGCGCGCTTTAGAGCCGCCCTATGGGCAGCTTTAAGCTGCCGTATCTGAGCCCCGTCGAGGTCATTGGTGATTACACCGCGTTCCTTGGTTGACGAGAAGTCAGGGAGCGAACATGGGGTCCACAAGGCACGAGCAGGGCTCGTATCACGCTGCTGGCGCTCGCCTTCCTCGTCATCCAATGCGGGAAAAGAAGTGTCAGACTCATAGTCGACCACCTTCAGATCCTCAGCAAAGTCACTCGTCATTGATAACGCGCGCAAAGCGCGACGTTCGTGCACATCGAGCCTAGGATGTACATCCCCCCGGTGCCGCGGACGCACTGTCCGACATCGCACCGCGTGCGGGGTTGGGCTCTGCCCGTGCTCGCTGTCAGAACCAGCGAGACTTGGTGACTTCCGTGTCGGGGACACACGGCTTATTGAGCAAGAAAGTTGTTTAATTCCACCGAATGAAGTTGCAGTGTCTAGCGGACACGCGAGCCTCGTTGAGGCAATAATCGATTGGAACTG
>NW_020189293.1:1488851-1488949 GCF_900000015.1 Plasmopara halstedii
ATAGCGCCAACACACAGCATCGATCTACATGCACGAATGAGGCATGCCCCAGATGATGTATTACGCAAGATGATTAACAGCGGTATGATCAAGGATGG
>NW_020189293.1:1488959-1489764 GCF_900000015.1 Plasmopara halstedii
CCTTGTTCGTTACATCGGCTAGGAGTGATGCGACACTCCGCCGCCAAACTCGCGATCATGTCCTGAGCTTTGATGACGAGCTAGAAGGCCAGCTTTCTGTTCTGCAAGCAATAAAATCGCACAAATTTTGCCCACATCATCACGCCGTAACAGCAGTTGATACCGATAGAAGTTGCTCACCGCGGTGATTCATATAATGATGGATTTGGGGCCCGAGATCAAATAAATGTATCGCCAAATTTCGTAGTATGACGACATCGAATAGTGCAACCGTCAAATAAAATCTAAATAACATCATTTTGAAAGAAAGGCGTTGTTTGCCCCAACCTATTCTCCCCACCAGAAAAAACATCAATGGATTAGTCAATCAATTTTTAAAGATATATAAGTTGTGTTCAAACTTCAGCTATTGCTACAGATATTCTTTCTGGAGTCGCAAAAGATCAAAGTGGTGAGTTCTCTTAAACTTGAGGAGCGTGAAAAAAATGGCATGTACGACACAGGAAAGACGTACTGTCCGATGTGATCATAGCAAAGTGCGATGACAAATTTGCTTGGACAGTGGGGACCCATGGTTGACGAACTGATGTTACCAGTTAGTGAGCACGATAAAGACAGCGTGATGCGTGAGGTTGATGTCGATCCACTATCCACCGGTCAGGAGCTTTCGACTTTCTGTAAAGCGAGACGACCGGCATAAAGCAATAATATGGTGAACCATCCGCACATAGAGCGGCGATGTGACGAGTCACACGGCACCTTGCACAGAGGAAGGTTGACTTCCAAGAGTATACAAACTCTAAGT
>NW_020189293.1:1489774-1490360 GCF_900000015.1 Plasmopara halstedii
CACCGATATCCGTTGATTAATGGTTTGCTATATTATAGCACCGATTCAACGGAATCATCACGAATTGTGGTTCCTCATAATAAGGATTTGAAATACGGCATCCTTTTTGAGACTTACGACACGCCACTTAGTGGTCATCTCGGTCGTGATAAAACGTATAACTCTGTGAGTCATCACTATTGGTGACCCAGGCTGTACAAATGGACGAGGACCTATGTGTGCACGTGTGAGACGTGTCAACGGGTGAAACTCTCTCCAAATGCGGCCGCACCGCTGACCAACCTACCGATACCCACTGGGTGATGGCAGTCCATGAGTTTAGACTGTGTAAGACCTGCCAAAAGATTCGGCGGGCAACACGGGTGTCGTGGTATTCGTCGACCAGTTGAGCAAGATTGCTCATTTGGCGGCGGTGCCAGACACTTTAGACGGCGTCGGTACAGCAACGCTGTTCGTGGATCGTGTTTTCCGACTACACGGACTCCCAGAGTCGATTGTCTCTGACAGAGACCCCCGTTTCACCGGAAAATTTTGGTCGACTATCTTCAAGGTGCTAGGCACCAAGTTGGAGATGTCGACAGCGGAT
>NW_020189293.1:1490370-1500912 GCF_900000015.1 Plasmopara halstedii
AAAAGGTATGGCTTTAAATTTAGAGTCGGCATTTTTGGAGTGCTTGTCTTTTGAAGTTTTTAAAGCTAATTTTTAGGTATCTAAGATATTTCTCGTGTACTTCAGCTGATGTCAAGTGTTGAAGAAGTTCGATAACTTATGTATACAGACTAAACAAACCACGCGGGACAAGAGGGGAAAGATTCTTATTTTAGAAACTTGATCATTTCAAAATTATTACTAAGCATTTCTTGAAAAATCAACATTCCATTTATACCGGTAATATCCCACCGGTTTTTCAGTCGTGCTACAATTTACACCACATGACGTTGAATCGTAACGTCTCTGTCAAATGGGTGCGGCGGTGGAGAACTTCGTAAACGGACCGCCAATGCGTTCACACCCATGATTTTGTTTAAAATGACCGCTCCCATATTGAAAATATGAAAAGCAATAAGATGATAGAGATGAAGCCGCCAGATATGGCAAAAACAATGCGTCGCTGATTCCTTTTGTTCAATTCTTCGACATGGCTTTTTAAGTACGGATCTAACCCGATATCGAGGTCAGGGCGCATTCGGTACAGCTCTGCTTTCTCTTCACTGGTCAGGCGACTGTACGATCCACAAGGTGTAAGAGTAAGTCCTATGGATCACACACTTTGCTTGTCCTTAGCACCACAACCGTACCGTGGTTCTCGTCCAATCGAAGACGTACTAGCATAAAAACTCTGCGCTGCTTGATGGTGTACATGGTCTAGTACAAACTCAACCGATGCACATTTCCTCAGACCGCTGCCTAACGAAGTCTTACTTGCACTCATACGTAATATCGAGTGTCGAAGTTGCATTGAACCATACTTCTGTGGATCTACTCCGGCGTGTACGATGTGGCCAGAGGATCGAGAATTTCCGGCCAGCAAAGCCGTTGTGACACCGTCAGGAGCGCGTAGATTGGACGTCAAGCGCCCCTTTTTCGTAGCCATTAGTGCAGCGGACTCATTTATGACGCTAACTGTGTCAGAATTCGTGGGCATCCAAGGCCCGACTTCAATTTTGGGTCGATGTTGCATAACTGTGTTAGCTGGCTGACGCAGCGAGGTTTTCATGAGAAGAACGCTCTCCTGCACGCTTGAAACACTGTTCCTTTCGATGTTCTCTTGCTCAGGTTCATCGATATCAAAGTGTAGATCATTCACTGGCAGTGTGGCATGCCGCCCTGCCATAGCAGCAAAGAGCGATACCCAAAAAAAAAGTAAAAAAAAAGCTCAAATACCAGTACATATACCGGTAAAGCTCAACATATGGCCCAAGGTCATAAATTTAAACACTATCAATTTGTTGGCATCGCCATGCGCCTTATCACCCACAACTTGCTCATGTGCAACAAAAAGGGTGTTGAAAATGGATATCCTCTGATGATTGAGGCTGAAGAGGTCGAAGTCGTAGCCTGCGATTTTCAAGCTGCTTTCGTGCGCAAGATGTTGTCGAAGCTAGACTGGAGCGCGTTCCTGACTGGTGCCAAAGCGCTGAAGCTCGCGGACGGCCTCCCGGACACTTTACCTAGCGCTGAAGAAGGCGATTCGGACGAAGAGATTCTCCGCAAAATTCACCATGTGCTGTTAGAGGTGCATGTAAAACACGGAAAGCTTGTGTGCCCCGAGTCAGGTCGTGTCTTCCCCATCATCGATGGCATCCCAAATATGCTGCTGAACGAGGACGAGGTGTAGAAATAGTATTTACACTGATAGATACGTGCAAATTATACGTAAATAATGGTGACCTTGTTGCATCTATCCGATTTACGCTGTCTCCATTATCTCTGTCCAACAAACACAGAGCGTTCAATGACGCTTTATATGACCAAATCTGCAGGCTTCCGAAAGTAGTCGGCACTAGAGTGATCGAATCTTAAATAGAGAAACAAAGACTTAGCACCGCTTTCTTTTAATGCATTCTGGCCGTACTCACCGGTCATCATCGTTGTTATGATCTTTGTCCTTGTCTGACGACTTCAATTGTGCAACTGCCTTTATCCATTGAATTCGAAGCTCAAATTCACCTTCTCTCTGATCAGCGATTGCAAAGCCAATCTGAATGATACATAACGCAATTACTTCACAGCTTCGGTGACAAAAAGAGTTGGCAGCTTTTACACTTTTGAGCTTAGAAGGATCAAGTTTGGTCTCATCGGTAATTTTCACGAATCCTTTGGCCGTAAGCAAGAAATTGCGAAACGGCAGCTTGAACAAATAATGCACTTTTCTTAGCGATATTAGGTATAACGCAATCACACAACTATCACGTACATCTATATCCACCCACTCATTGGGTGGCGTCCGAATAAAGCCAATAAACAGATTAAATGGGTTCCAACTCTCCATTTGAATGTTCATGCGGTATTCGCGACCGTCTGTCATAATTCGCATACTTATGCCTTCATATCCGTGCAAGAGCAAATCTGACGATGTAGAGGCGCGTACTGCGCAGTAACCACTTCGAATTACACCCGCTTCCGTTGGTTGGCAATCCATACTCAAGTTTCCAGTGAAAACCGCTACACAGAACAAAATTTTGGGTTAAACATCAACTGAATGGTGAACGTGCTCGTTTTGCGCACCTGATGCTATACGATCCTGTTTTTTAACGTTTTGTATGAATATTTTTGAGGCTTTGTCATCTGAAGCTTTCATTGGCTCTTCACCTGTATAGAATCCCCATTTGCACTTCGACAATCCTGCAAACAATACGACCAGCATGAGTATAACTCGGGCTACAATCTGCTTATTCTATGAGATCCATTTTTATAGCACCGCCGATGGATTTATCGCTGGAAGCAGTCCACTCTGCGACAGACTCCTTAGCATCAAATAAGAAAATGTTTTTCTCGGGTTGCAATTTGAGCTGGATACCGAGCGCTGTCGATGAGATGATAACGCAACATTTCAGTCATATCCGTGAGCCATCATTAAGCATGAAAATGATGTCGTACACTGCTTTGAGTTGAGAATTGTTGCGTTCATTGACGTCAACGCCTTCCGCCAGAGTCCCATAGTTTTTATCTTTGTGATTGTCAAGCTTAATCCAACGCTGCCTAACAAAATATTGTTTTTCTGCCAATCAAATGTCACAACAATAACGTCGATCGTCGTCATGAGTCTCCACCTACCTAAGCATCACTGGGGTACTCGGGGCATGGATGCCTATGAGAAACTCGAGTGTATTGGTGCGGGGACCTACGGGTAAAGTGTTGACTTTTGTTTCAAGTACAGCTGATTGCTTACAATCGTCCAAAACGTGTTTGTCTATGTATTGATCTAGTCAAGTGTATATGGCCAAGGATAAAGCGACGGGAAACGTCGTAGCTATCAAGAAAATTCGTAGTCTAAATGAGGTCCAAGGGGTAAGTTGGGAAATATATGCGTCGATAATTTTGCTTATGATGGCTTGTAGCTGCCAGTGACCACGATTCGGGAAATTAAAGTTCTTAAATGCCTTAACCATCCTAGCATTGTGGACATGAAAGAAGTGGTAGTCTCATCCGAGAATGACGATGACGATGGTGAAATACAATCTACTCAATCACAGCAAACTTGTAGCTAATTTAAGTTTGCTTTGCAGCCGAGTTTACAGAGAAAGATGAACCGCTTGATTATTGTCATGGATCTATTTACTTGGTGTTGGAGTACCTAGAACACGACTTGACAGGTTTAATTGACCGTCAGCACTTGTGAGTTGAAAGAAATTATGATCTTTGGAGATAATTAATAAGCCACGAAATTAATATTTTGATCTGTCACAGTTTTGATGATACCGAGATCAAGTGCTTGATGAAGCAATTGCTAGAAGTTATGAAATATATGCATTCTATCGACATTATTCATCGGTACGGGGATAGTATTCAACCATGTCGAATTAAGAACTGACACACACTTTTTCTTGTTTGCAGAGATATTAAATGTTCTAATCTTTTAATGACGAGGGATCACTTGCTAAAGGTAGCAGACTTTGGCTTAGCGCGCTCTTTGCGTGGAGACCAGCTTTTTACCAACAAAGTGGTCACACTGTGGTACCGCCCACCAGAGCTGCTTCTTGGTGCTACAAGCTATGATGCTAGTATTGACATGTGGAGTATTGGTTGCGTGTTTGCTGAATTATATATCGGTCATCCCATATTTCAAGGCAAGACAGAACTTGAGCAAATAACGAAGATCTTCGACATTTGCGGAACCCCAACAACCGAGTCGTGGCCAGATTACAAGTTTCTGACACATAGTAGCACGTTTGTCCCTGACAAACCAAAACCTAAGCGTTTGCGTGAACATTTAATGCGCGAAACTTCAGCAAGAAAGAGAATCTTGCCAAAAGGGGCTCTAGAGTTGATTGAGGCGCTTCTCGTTCTGGACCCGGAACAGCGTCTAACTGCAGGTGACTGCCTTAAAACGCTGTACTTTCAAGCTCGTCCTTATGCTCCGGATGATCCAAGGAAGCTTCCTCCAATCACAAATCTTCCTCCGTCTCACGAATACCAGACGAAAAAAATTCGGCGCGAGCAGGCCAAACAGCAAAACAGTGGAGCTATAAGTAGTCACAATAACGTTGGAGTCAGTAGTGGACGAGCATCACGACCAAATAGTCCACTCAGATCAAGCGGTGGAGGTCGTTCAAGACAAAGTCATCCGAGAGAAAGAGACAGCACAGAAGTGTCGGTGAAAACCGAAATGAAGAGAGAGGAAGACCAGTCATTATCCGCCAAAAAACGGCGACGACTAGCATAGCACATACAAACAAATTGTTTTATAAGAAACATCTTGTACTGCTTCAAATATACGTGAATGAGAAAAAGGGGGGCATAATCTCGTTTGATTGCATTATTATTAAAGCGTTAACGAGTTGAAGGCTGTTGTCAGTGAGTGAGAAAGCGAGCTCGAGACGACGGCGATGGAATAGACTTCTGCAGCTAATTTGTACATGGAAGTGTCAGCTGCAAGTCAGCAATGGAGAGTAAAAGTAATGTCTTGCCTGCAACAACAGCGATGGATTCTTGGTCTTGACGATGCTGTTAACTTCCTACAGCCAATATAAAATTCATGTTGGCTGACATCATACCCATTGCAAACAAAACATACATGAAGCCGCGTCTGCAGCACTTGAAGACGTGACTTCATAGAAGTGTAACGAAAGCTAATGTGCTGACGAATGGAATCCTCGCATGCACGAATAAAGTCAACCGAGAGCAGCTCAATAAATTTGTACTCCATGTTCTGAATAAAGTCAAGTCGTGCTCGGCCATCAGCTTGCATAAGATACACTGCGAGGTGGTTGTGAGGTTCTTTAATACAATTATTTAGCATTCGAATTAGCACGTTGGCGTAGTCCGTGAAGT
This sequence comes from Plasmopara halstedii, assembly GCF_900000015.1. NCBI lineage: Eukaryota > Oomycota > Peronosporomycetes > Peronosporales > Peronosporaceae > Plasmopara > Plasmopara halstedii. The sequence goes on from NW_020189293.1 coordinate 1,495,735, forward strand.
CCACCATAAGCTTCTGTTGTTGTTGCATCGCTTGGAAGCCTTCCAAATCGCACGTGTGGGTATACAAGAAAAAGAGATCGCTTTCAGTAGAGAGCTCTACTCGAACTACGTGAATATCCGTGTCAATTCCCTTTGCAACACATCAAACCAAACTAACGTGAGCAAACTTTGCAAATAATAAATTATACATTCATGAGCATACCATGACCAGGATTTTAACTTTGATGGCTTCAAGAGTTCCAATTTGTTGAGGTGTATTGTCGGCACCCTGTTTCCACAAAAATGACAATCAATATGGAATAGACATCAACCATATTTGATATCATATTGTGACCTGGATTCGGAGCTCAAATGGTGTTTCTCGATCGTAGATCACTCGAAAGCCACCAGCTAAAGCATCAATGAGAAAGTCAGTATACAGTTGAAGAGAGCAAAGAACATCACACAGACATACCCAAACTCGGATCCAAGTTGTCGGTAGTGCTCATTGGAACATGAGAGTCACCACCACCCACATCCACAAGTCTAGACGAACCGACCAAAGAAGAACTCATAGCCATGTCTAGACGTGTGAAAAGGACCTTGTCGCTCTGAGTGTGCGTCGGTCGTTTTGTTTTGGTAAGCAAAGGGTGACCCCACGCATGTCATTCCCGATCGCTATAAATACAAACTTGATACGAAAATGGATCAAATGCGCTTTGACACTCAATGCACTGAGTAGTTCTAACGCTGAAAGTTTTGCATTGCTGTGTCGTTAAGATGACGCGAATGTTGTCTCCAAGCCGTGCATGCAGCATTGGCCCATTCAATATAGCGGACAGTGGTTTTGGTAAATTCGAGATACGAGACAATGAAGATGGCGAAGCTATCACGCTAGACAATTTTGACGAGACTGATGCAATGGCCGACCCCATTTTGAACAGTCCCCGTTCCATCGAGGTACAGCTATTATGCATACTCTCTAGTTGTTTATTATAGACTAAGTGTGCATTGTGGTCAGGCTTGTCGGATGCTTGGTCTCGAGTTTAGCGAACTTATTTTTCATCCGCTCGAGTACTTTCTTAGCTCTTCAAAAGGTTTTTGTAGGACGCTGGAAGATCGAGAATTTGCCGCCAAACGAGCAGCGAGGTATGAGAAAAATCGTCAAATTCAGCTTCGCAATGTGCGCGCGCAACGCCACGAGCTAATTGAGGCTCAGCTTCAAAAGCTTCAAGGCCTCATGTCGCTTAAAACGCGCACCTTTTGTCGCTCTCCAGTGGGTGCTGCTCGTTTGGGCTTTGGAATCACGCCGAAATGTTGCTCAACCGAAGCGCAAGCATTGACTGTGATTGAACGAGAAAAGCGAGAACTTGAGCGAATACAACAGCGTCAAGCGCTGGAAGTCCAGCAAATGCTCAATTTTGAATATAAGTTGACGGAGCTACAACAAGAGCGTGAGAGGAAGGAAATAGAGCAAAAGCGACGAGAGGAATTACTTGTTATGGAGCGTATACAAAGACAGCGAGAGGTTGATGAATTAAAACGTCGTCGAGAGATTGAAAGAGCAGAGCAGCATCGTCAAGAGCTCCAGGTGGCTAAACAACAAGCTCTTGAGCAGCGGAGAGACTTAAGGAGACGTGAGCAACGTGCAAAGCAAGAAGAAGCTCGTCGGCTGCGTGATGCGCAGCTCAGTGAAAGAGAACGCCAGCGTCATCACGAAGAAGCTCGAAAGCAAAATGAGATGTTTCATGTCGCTCAAGCGAGAGAAGCGGCTCGAAAATCGCTTGAAATGCAAGAGCGGGAAGCGCGACTTGAGCAAGAGCGAGAGCGACACAGGCAATTGAAAGCACGAGAATTAGCTGAAAAACAGGCTCGAAACTCGGCACGGATCGCTAATGTGCTGCACGAAAAAGACTTGCAACGCTCAGCTCAGCTTGAAGAAGCAGCTCGTAAACAACAACTCATTGACGAACGTCGTCAAGCACTTGAATACGAGCGGAGGATGAAAGAGGAGGAAGGACGACTCCAAGGACTTCGAAAAAAAGAAGCTATAGAAGGTGTTCAGCGCCAGTTAGCAATGATTGAAGAAAAGCGTCGAGAGCAGCTTCAAGAGAAAGAGCGACTGGCTCAGCTACGGCTGGTGCAGCGTGAATATGAAAAAGAACAGCATTTAAAAGCCCAACAGCGGGAAGAGCGGCGATTGGAACGGGAACGTCGGAGTGCATACGAGCGCATGGAAGCGCATCTTCACGAGAAGCAAGCTGCTGTACTTCGAAAGACAAAAATGAAGGCCATGGCAGCGCAGAGGATGCAAGAGTATAAGCATGCATCTGTGCGAGCTAGACTGCAAGATGCTAAATTACGCGAAGAAGAGATTCAGAGCGCACTTCAGCGTAAGAATCGACAGGACGAATACCGTGCCAAGCTTCTGCTTTCTCGAATCGAGACGGACAATCATCGCATTGAGCATTTACAAGAGCAGCGTGCCAGTCTCATTCGTCGACGACAAGAGATCAAGCAAAGAGCTGGTCGTCAAAAGCATGAAATTCTCGAGAGTTTTTACAAGATGAAAGTGACCAAGAAATTGAACCTTCCTAAGCATATAAGGCTTAAGATAGGAATTGGACGGCCGCGTTCGGCTTCCGAAGCACTTTATCCAACGCAATCTTTGCAAACAGAAAGTAAAGGTGTTGAACGACCATCAGGAAATAGTAGGAGACCCATGAGTGCCGTAGCACGACGCTCTCGTTGTGCTACTATAAGTCGTCAACGTATTACTAGCCGTGAGCGACAGAATACATCAGACACAGACTCGTGTTGTGGCTCTCACAGCGCCGAGTCTGCAGAGGAATTTGTGAATTTCGCTGATGAAAAAATTATTGCTATGATTAACGATCTTCAAAGACGACAGAATGAAGAATTGCTGGAGGTTTTACAGGAAGAACATCATGCGGAAGAACAACGGGAGCATCTTTTGCACCAAGCATCTGCTGATCCACGTGAACGTGGACGAATAGAGAGACTGTTTGATATCGAACGAGGTTTAGCCAGTGAGCGCATCATGCAGATCACACACCGACATGAGTGCACGTTGGCAGCTATGATGCACGAGCTTCAGGCTATTTAGACGTCAGTAGCCCGCCGTTTTATCTTTTTTCAATCAATACGAAATGTTTATGATTTACTAAGTCCGATTATAAAGTATCTATACTGCTTGACGTGCGGCTCCCTCTCCTTTCACCATCTTTTACAAGCACCAAAGTATCGGTACTTCAAACCGTCTGTAAGCGCATTTCCGACTACATGCACCCTTGTATCTGTCATTAGCGCGGTGATACTGTAGTTCTTGCACAATCGTATAGAAGTGTAAGAAAATAGTACAGACAAACCCGTTACAATTTCCAATACCAAATTGTGGACCGCGAAAAGGATTTTTCTTTTTAAAACATTCCGCATATGTACACGACCGAAACATTCTCGTTGTCAGCGATCGCATGCATTGCGTGAAGGCAAGCTTACCAAAGTAGATTTCTGCGCGCTCACAACTTTTTGGAATGAGTATATGCTCCCCCGTCAGAATATGCCGTAGATCACTTCGGCGACAACGTCGAACTGCAACTTTGTTTGAAGTGCGTGAACTTCCACTCCATTCTTTGCCCTATACACTGACTTTTCTACGGCATATTCATTCCGGCTTAATCTCCCGCGAGTACATCACAAGGACTGATGGTCGAAGTTAAGGCGCTGTACACGCGACCGACGTCCTTTAAGCAATATTCGATGCAGTTGCTGAGGTGTTATCCGAAATGAGCGGTAGAAGTGACTCCGAGCAACTTCTATCTAAAATATCTTTAATTTTCATCCTGACACATACTGCAGCGGGGCTGCCATAGCTTTGCGGTTGAGGAAGCGTCTTTTGGTCACCGACCTTTCGTCCTTTACAAGAACAAAGTACTAGTGCAGCGGATTGCAATCCGCTGCCTCTAAAAGTACCTTAAAGCCTTAATCAAAGCGAACGAACACTTCTGTTCAAAATCGAGACTAATTTATATTTATATTTTTATCCTAATATTAAAAGTTGAGATTTCCCTAAATGTAGTATATATAGTAAAATCACTGGCTACCTGCCCCTAACCTCGTACCGTATTCTTGTTTGGGTGTGTGGTCACATTATTCACATCTCGTGTGACACCCCCCATGTTATTAGGGTTCGTGTAACCCCGTTACACCCTCCCCCATTAAGATTAGGAACATTTACAGTTCCAATCAATTATTGCCTCAACGAAACTCGCGTGTCCTTTAGACACTGCAACTCCATTTGTTGGAACAAACAACTTCCTTGCTCAATGAGCCATGTGTCAATGACACCAATATTTCCAAGTCTCGCCGGTTCTGACGGCGAGTATGGGTATAGCCCAACTTCATCTCCCGCACTCGGTGCAACGTCGGACAGAGCGTCCGCAGCACCGAGAGGTGTATATCCTAGGCTCAATGAGCACAAACGTCGCACTCCGCGCACGCTTTCAGTGCCGAGTGGCCTAGTTGAGGATGTGGTCGACTATGGGTCTGACACTCCTTTTCCCGCATGGGATGATGAGGAAGATGAGCTGTGCCAGTGGCGCGAAACGAGCCCTGCTCGTGTCTTGCGAACCCCATGTCCGCTCCCTGACTTCTCGTCAACTGAGGTACGTGATGTGATCATCAATGACCTCGACGGTAAACAAGGCGGCAGCTTGAAGTGCCCATAATGCGGCTCTAAAGCGCGCCCACCAACGGTTGGTCGTTGACCCTCGTGTGAAGTATGGTTTCCGCCCAGCGGATCCCGCTGTGGTAGCAAAGGACGCGGTAACTCGATCGTTACGCGTCCACATCATCCGGCCCCGGCCAGAGCATATAATGAACTTGCCACACGGAAAGCTCTTTGAGCTCGCTTCTTGATCCCACGATAGATTCCTCTAGAAACTTATCACACACATCTGAGTGTACAACGAGGCGGATCTCGTGTACCCGCAATGTGGACAATACCTGAAGTGCTCGCCCCTGGCAAAAGCGCTATAGACGATGAAGTGCAGTTTGAGCGATGGGTGCAAAGGCACCGGAACTTTCCTCACTGCATAACCTGCAGTTTAGCCACAAGGAAATGGACGTGCGTGTGGAGCGACACCTCTGATTTGAGTTTGCCAAACTCAAGGCACGCCG
>NW_020189293.1:1500922-1506353 GCF_900000015.1 Plasmopara halstedii
CCATTTCATTTAGCCGGGCTACCCTCTGCTTTAGGGCTCTGAACAGTTGAGAGATGCTCAAGCTACTAAGTTCAATCTTTCAGAACAAAAGCGATCCGAAAATTGGTATTTCAGGATCGGCCGCACGCTCAGGCTCTCAAAGAGCGTTACAGCAGAGAAAACTCACGAGAGCCAGCAGAGAAACGGTCGCTTTGCCTCGATAGGTAAATAGATAACTGTTCAGCCAGTGATGTGACCAGTATCTGCTTAAGTGTAAAAGATACGTTTGCTTCGAAATTCATGGAGGACTGAGTTTTAGACTTGGTCGGTATTATCAAGTATTTTCGCTATTTCTGCATACGAAACCCTGATGTTTACCATGTAAACTTCTGGCCTGTTTAAAGTAAGTATATGTTGCAGGAAAAAACATTTGCTCACTGCTGGTTTGTTGATAAAAACCAAAGTGGATGGATATTTGTAAGGTCCTTAGTTCGCTACGCTGCACTACCTCTAAGTCTACTAAATGTAACCTGATTTATTTAAAACGGTGAACAACTACAGCACACCCGTAACCATATCTGTTGTCATGACTCTCTCGTACGCATTACCGTAATTCGTATGACGTCCTTGATTGTCCTGTACATACATAGAGTGTCGTCACCATAACATTCCCGCTAGCCGCTAATGATGTGTATGTATGGGCTCTGGCTTAATCTGACACGTGGAGGAGGATGCTTTTGACCTTTTAGGACTGAAAGTTTCGATACCTCATTTCAGCTTTAATGGGAGAGATAGATCCGAAGCGTTCAGCTCCAGTGGTGGCAAGATAATCAAGGCTGCTATGGATCAGGTAACAGAGATAATGTATCAATACCACCGTAGCAGGAAGAGTTTCGTCATAGGTGAGACTTTTTTTGCACTTTGTGTATCAGATGTATGTTAAGTCGTCTCTCGTATGTAGAGTCAATCGTCTCATGTGTAAATTCAACGATCTGACATTCAGGCGAAATAAATTACCTTTATCTACTTAGTGGTGACGAGTAAACAAGTATAAAGGTTTTGGTGGCAGCACCACTTCACTCATCGTTTGAACTATTTGACCATCGACAGCTTTAACCCGAAAAAGGATCAAGGCTGGCTAGTTTATAACTTTAAAGTTAAAGTAGTCTTATCGCAAATAAGGTTTATGTTTCAGCATTAAATTAGCAAAATGTGAGTCCGATCTTAGCGATACATAAGGTGTCGTGAGCCTCTACTCATTGTATTCTATTCATCGATTTGATCGAGTGTCATTTAGAAATGTTTAAGAGCTGAGGAAATTTGCTCATATCTTTTTTCACTGTATCTCGTCACGGAGTTCCAACATCTTCACAAGTACGAAAAGTCGATACTTATGAATTGTTATAGGTACACAAAGAATAAGATGTATGCAGACAATAGTATAGTACTCATTTACCTCTGACGCTGAATTGCATTTGAAAACAGTGTAATCGTTTGGTGCCGATGTTACGATTTTCATTACAAAAAAGTATCAAATGGACATATAAACCAACTTGACAAATCTCATTCAATACAGTCAGCTTGACTCAACGTTGCCACGTGCTTCATGTCGATGACCACTCGAGTCATGTTCTCCTGATTAAAATACAGTCGAGTCTCGATATGCTTGTCTTTTGTACTCGCGGTCCATTCATCTGTGAAACAAGCGCGGTCCAGCTTCATATAGTGCATGGATGGATTCAATTTCTGCAGCAAGCGGCTTCATCGATTCGAATTGCTTCTTCTCCTGGGTTTCAACGCCGTCCCCGGGGAACGCTGTGGTAGGGTACGCATGATTGGTGGGTGCGCACGCTGTTCTGCGTTTGTGTTCACAGTCGCTTTGGTGCCGCCTCACACTACGCGCAAGGTCTTGTCGCGTGACTGAACTGTCATCCCATCATCGGTCATCGGTGTACATGAAGAAGACAACCGACTTGGGTTCTTGCGTACAGTTTTCACAGATCCAGAGCCACTCTCCAGGTCCGTACGTGTGCTTAAATCCCGTTCTCGCAGACCCTTTTGCTCGAAGTGGGATGGACAGTTGGGTACCGCAGTTGGCAGTAGATGCGGGATGCCCTGTGACGAGTGCGTAAGCGTGTGAGTGTGAACCCATGTTACACATCACATTGTTTTCAGCTTGAACGGTGTCGTGCTTGGTAAAATAGATGGTGGGACGTTCAATCTTCGGCGATGCTTGTAGAGCGGATAGCTTGTGTCTTGGGTGAAGTCAAGGTTCTTCCAAATTCGACGTGAACGGTCGGCACCAACATAAGAATAAAATGTACAGCTGAAGCTTGAAAGCAGAATGGTCAACACTACAGTCTGGTTAAAGTTGAGGTGTCTTGTTACTCGATTTTAGAATAAGCATTGAAAATTTCCATGAAAGCTCACGCTAATATTAATCAAATTTGCTTTCAATTGTTGATTGTAAGGGTTTCATTGAATCACATGAATACAAAATGTGACAGCAAAAAGTTGCAATCTCGTCTTATCTGATCCTTATTAATTTATATTTTGATTCCAAAACAATGGACGTTGGCTTTCAAATGATGGTAAATGCTTTTCGATTTGTCGTCAAATCACAAATTTCCTGAACTCTTACAATTTTTAATCGACCATGTACAGAATGCAATGAGTGAACCTTACCTAGCTCACGACGCCTTATGTATCCTTAAGATTGAAATATCAATTCTGATCCCATTATAAATGACCTCCCTTGAACGTACAAGATACTGAAGAAGCAGTGTGTTTTTTCTTGGCTATACTTGTATATTCTTACCTTTCGAAGCGGCTATATGGCAGGAGTAAGTATTCGATATTTATCTCTTAAACGACACGTTGCCAGTATCCAGATAGCCAAATGCTGAGGCTTCTGTTGCTTGATTAAGCATGTGGCACAATCTGTCGAAATAGTAGGTCATGTTAAATTCTCTCAATCAAATCCAAAAAGCATAGCTTTTACCATCGATCACTTAATTATCTCGTTTTCGCTTAAGCACTTTGTCGGTGCTTGCCACCGGTGTGGTCCCATGCTCATATATCGAAGGATGAGCATTAAGCTTCGACCTCGTAATATCTTTGATGTTCGGCTTAGTACACTAGTTCATCCAATGAACGTTCAGAAGTCAACAAATTGTACAGCTTGGTGTCGGGGTAATCATGATTTATCCTGTACCGGATGACGTAATTGAGTAACAAAATGAGCTCAATATCGTCCGAGGCAGCTTGTTGATGATCTTTCACTTCTTTCAATGCCTGTTCCGGAGGTACTGCTTTGCTCAGACAGCCTTCTAAATACCGGACCCGTCGTGTGTGTACTAAATGAGCGAGCGCAGCCTCACCTTCCTGCAAAATTTTCGTGAAAGTTTCTGGTTGATAATGCATTGACTTGACTTCATCACTAAGACTGTCGAGGCTTGAAAATATAGAGGAGGGAACGTTGTCTGGTTTTGTATACATCACATCAAAACGTTTGATTAAAACGGAGTACTCAAGCCACAACCGAAATTGTGAACTGTCAAAATCAATGTTTGTCTCGTCGCCAACGAGAATCCGTAGAGCATTTCTCAAAGTGTTGTTGTTCTTTATCCAAGCTATAAAGACAAAATGTTTGTACACCGTGTTTGAAGTAATGAGTCGCTCTAAATTCTCTGCGACGAATTGGAATTCTGGCCTGACTCGATAATTTTCCAGCAGAACTGTCACTTGAAAAATAGGGAATTCTGATTTCCGCGAATTCATTTTTGTCATCAAATTTTGAAGCGCCTGGTTAACATCAAATATAACACTTCCGTGATAGGACTCAAAGTGATTTTTAACTTGTAAAAACCATTCTTCTATTATTTTGACGATTTCCACATCAGCCGTATTCTTGTCGCTATTTCTGCGCAAAAAGCTGTGTATCTCACTCATCTTATCACCCGAAAGCTGTGACTTTAACATGGGTTGAAATTTTTTAAGAATTTCAGTACCTCTTGCTTCGTTTTCTTTGTCATCAACACGGTCTTTGTTCTTCAAAAGTGCGACATTATGTCTTAGCGCTCCATCAGGGATCGTGTAAGCCTTGTACGGTGGTGTGCAAAGTGGATCACGATTATTTGTATCTAAGCCGTCACAATTCCTTTCTCCCAATCTGACTGCAAAGCAGAAGCTGACTCCACGTACGAAGATGGCGACAAAAACGTACACGCGCATGACAGCTTTCCACAGGGGGAGTAGCTTTGCTGAATTGTGTTTTGTACATGAAGGATGTAATATCGATTTGCTGGAAATTTCCCGAAGATGCCGGAATCTTCCTAGTGGGTTGTTGAGATCTTCTGCAACTAGTTTATGATGTTAAATTCGTGCACGGCCAACAGTTTCTTGAGCACAGACGTCATTTTTTTGACGCTCAAATCTCGACTATGTACGAGCTACGACCAACCATTCACTCAAAATGTGACTCGTAAGCAAAATGAACAGGATGCTACCGATAGCCAATAGAGGAACTGCGAAGCAGCGTAAGTATGTAAAATCAATTTAATCAGTAGTACCGTGCCATAGAGTCCAGTAGTGCGAAGTGATTCCTGCCAATATAGAGGACATAGATGCATAGTGCAATGCCTGCAATTAAGTTGACGCCGTTGATGCGGCACTCGGACCATTTTGTAAGGATTAATTTTCTTTTAAACGTTATAAATAGTATTAACTAGTGGGAATGTTATGATGACGCCACTCAATGCATGTACAGACAATCATGGACGTCACAAGGATAACAGTAATGCGTACGACGAGAGTCATGACTACAAATATAATTACGGGTGCGTGGTAGTTGTTCACCAATCTCAAGAGATCAGGTTACATCAATTAGGCTTAGAGGTAGTACAGCGTAGCAAACTAATGACTTTTCAAAAATTCACTTCTGCTTTTTCCTGCAACAGAAGTCTACATGGTAACGGCTAATTTGTTTAAGATTGTGGTAAAAACGTCAAATTGTGTATCAAAAATACTCGATATTACCGATCAGTTTCTTACACTTTACCAGGTACTGGTTATATTACTTATGGACCCATCAAAGATATTACCTATCGAGCGAAGATGGTGAAGGGCGACTCTTCTGTCAGCTAGCTCTCGTAACTTCCCTATTATAGCCGCTCTCATATATCTAATCGAGCGGCCGATCCTGAAGAGACCAAATTTCAGATCGCTTTCTGATCCAAGCGATTGCACTTACTGATGAGGGCAGAATCGCGATATGATTCCAGCCAGCCCACATAGATCACCTTGTGCGTTCATAGTATCGATGGAATGTTGAGAGTGTCACCATATCCTTTGTTCACTATACCCGTGATGGATGCAGTGGAAAGTAGTCGTAATTAAGTTATATAGACTGCAGATACCGTACGTATGTAGGTAGTTCAACAACGTTTCATAA
>NW_020189293.1:1506363-1511670 GCF_900000015.1 Plasmopara halstedii
GCATTTGCAGCACTTTTGCGCAGGGGTAGCGTATCGGGCTACCTAATTTGTTCAACAGTCTGGCTAGGTGATGTGAACATTTGCGTCATCTTTCGCTTCAAAACATCTCATGTAAATGTACTGTACGTTAGTGCCCGTTCTCGTGCACTACCTTCTAGCACGGAATCCGCAATCGCGACGCGCTGTTGCTCCGTTTTGAAGCATAGCCGAATTTATTTAGCGAGGAGAAAAGATTCTTTCGCCTAGCATTAGTGGGTATCTGGTTGGAGCGCTCTTGGTTATGTTCTCAAAGCTGCTAAGCTCTTCCAGGCGAGCGATTACAGTTTTCGACCATTTGACCGTTAGTTTCCCGAACCCGTCAGAATCAGCGATAGACATAAGCTCATTAGGTTATACACACCACCAGGAGCTAATCAAAGAGCCTTTCCACTAACTAGATACTTAGTTTGTTTAGAGTGACATAGATTCTATAGGATCAATTTTTTGAGCTATTACGAAATATAATATTTTTACCAAATACACCGTTACATTTTTATAACAGACAAGGCTTACATTAATTTTATGAGACGGTTGTTACTTACTTGGATAGACTGACACTAAACTTAAAATGTAAATCGATTTCGGACATGATCAAGTACACGACGTAGCATCCAGCCATCGCTTGGCATGATTGTAGTAGAGCTATACGCCATCATGATTGAATTTGGAAAGTCGTCGGAAGGTTTAGTTTCTGGGCCATAAAAATCCGGAAGTCCAAAGCCATGACCAATCTCATGGCCAACAAACATGATATTTTCATCATAAAGGTGTTCCATCGTATTGTTAAGACTTAATTGTTGACCCCAATCAAAACCAAATCCATTCGAAATACTCTCGCTTAGCCATAACGAGACATCAAACGGCTCATTTGTACAAGTGCTTGTATCCGACCAGCGATTGCTTATACTGTCGTAGAAACGATAACATTCGTCCGGGCATTGAGGTACACCACTCGAGTCGACAATACCTTCATAAATATGACCAAGCGTAGTATCAGCCCATTTGAATTGCGACTTGTCCCGCGCAGCCCAACCCACGATGTTAACATTAAGCTTTTTGAAAGGCCAGCAATTGTAGCCTTCTAACCATTTATTCCACTTGTTGTAGTGACGTTCCAAAACTCCTTGGAATTGAGATGCGGATTGCTTGTCTAGATTGGTATTGCTCTCCCATCGAACGCAATAATTGATAGATCCTTCGTTATGCACAAATTTGTCTAGTAGAAGGTTACTATTATCCATAACGTTCCAGTTAACATTTGGCTTGAGCGGCGCTGTCGGACCAATACGATGTTGCCATACCCAGTCCAAATATTCATCACTTATGTATTCAGTTGGTTTTGCGACAACACACTTGCCAGACTTGGAGGTGATGCGTCCAAGATGAGGCTCAACGCTACTAAGGTTCGTGCCTGTCGATGCCACCACAGGTGCCCCCCATACAGACATACTTGCGATCAAGTCGCCACCAGCTGTTGTCTCACTTTGCAGCAGCGACTGTTGTTGCGTCACGTCGTTATCAGAAAAAGCACCCGTTTTCGAAAAGCTCGACTTTGGTTTCTCGTTTGTATCATCAATCGACTTGGTTGGCAACGACTCAATGTTAGGCGTCAGTGAAACATCCTGCTCTCTGTGAATGGTTGGAGTCAAAAGAGTATCAGTCTTTCGTGAATTATCTCGTGCAATTTGGGATTTAATCTCGGTGCTATCCGGTACTTCTACGGAATTCTCTGGAGCACTTGACGCTGGAAATTGAAAGTTTGTATCAGTCGTCAATGAATTCGGATTTAAATCGCTATGATCGCCTTCCAGCGTTTTAGCTTCCTGCTCCTTAATATGTGGTATCCATTCCTGTTCATTTTTGGGTCCCTCACCACCTGAGCCGCTATAGTCTTTGCTTGACGAAGTAAGTTCTTCACTTCCTCTGAGATTAGATAACCAACTTAATTGTCCTTGATCACCAGAAATAGATGGCCAACCTACCTGCAAGCTAATATGCAGAGGCCAAACTTGATTGCTACTATCTGTGTGTTCATCGGGTAACTGTTCTGGACCATTTAAATTCTCGGACAAATCTGGTGGTGAATTTATTGACTGGGTAAGTCCATCGAATTTCTCAAAACTAGGCACAATTGTGTCTGTTATTTGCGTAACATCGTTTTCACCGCCCAAGTCGAAAGCAAGTGACGTTCCACCTAATAAAGTAAGGAAATATACCTGCAGCACTGAAGTTGGCATCATGGATTATGCTTAATTGGTTTGTGAATCGCAATTGATTATACAACGCAGCGACATCAACATATTCGGTTGTTCGACGTCACAATGGATAAGTAACGTGTATTCCATTTAGGAGAGATTGTCACATCGTTCTAATCGGCAAGAACTTGAACGCAATAATATCAAGAGCTCTTTTAGAAATTACAGTTCTGGTGCTGCATGATACATGTCTATATCATTCGTTAGAGGTTTCAGGAACATTAGATCACCAAAAAATCGATATTACTAGTGAGAATATAAATTTGACTTTGTGTATTACGTCAAAAGCTAATGTCAACGTCATATTGACTTGCTTTGAACACTCGAATACAGTTTAGCTTCACCACGTAAAAGCCACAATTATATGCAAGTTTCGTGACGTACTTTGAATAATATCTGACTGTACTGCATGATTGGTGAACTGCATATATTAGTTAATCGCACAGAGTATTTGCAATTCCTAAATATTCCAATGGTTGGCGTGTCTAACCTGGTAACAAATGACATTCTAGAAAATTAAATCACTCTCTATTTTCATGACTTTCGATGTTCCTTCCAAACATTGAGGAACTCGATTTGCGAACGTACTTCGCGCCATCATCGCTCGACGATTGTAAAACGTTGCTCCGATGTTGCCGCTGGTTGCCGACCAAAATGTTTTGTTGTATTTGTACACTCGTGATGACTTGAGCTATGAAATGGGTGGTATCCTAGTGGCGCTAAATTTGGCTCGTTTTCAGACCGAAAGTATCCTTTCCTTAATTAAACCACACTCCAACACATTCGATTTGTGACTATCGTGATTTCCGAAAAAATAAGCAATGTATGTTTTGGTTATAAGTCCTTGAAAAATAACTTTTACAGTGTGCCATAGTTGTTCAGCACATGTCCACCATGAATGTGATATCAGCCTCGAGTAAATATTTGGCGATCGCCAGTGTGTACAAATGCTAGCGCAAATGGCAAGAAGTTCATTTAGTGAATGAGGGTAGCTCGATGTTGGTCTTAAAAACATGATCGAAGGATCATACTCATAATTAATTACTTCCAATATCGTAATACGCAGTAACGTAAGAAGCAGTTGTGCGAGAGAGAGGTTGAAGTCAGAGTTTAGGCAAGCAGCGAAGCTTAAGTAAATGCTCCATACACTCACTTTTGATAGTCAGCTCTACTTTAATTATCAAGTAGTCCTAACGTTTAGACTACAGATGCTTCGCCATTAAGGATCTCGATATGATCAATACTGTCGCTCACCAGTTGTCGAATACGATCGTACCTTCAGCGATAGTTTTCACAATAGTATTGGAGTAGTGTTATGATCGTGGACGTGGTGTCCCCATCTTATGGTCCGATAGGACCTTTAAACTATAGCTAGCATCCTCATCGCACAAGAGATGTGTTCGCGTTTGAAACCTCTAGCGCCTTTGCATACTATTTCCTGCTTTCGACAGTCCCGCGAGAGTCCAGAAATTTTCGAGTATGAACCTACTGGAGCTCGACGTGTTTTCCCGAGGTGTATGCCGGACGACCCTGGGTGGGAGCCAGACCGTCGCGGCTGTAGCTTTTGCAAGTCCACAAAACTGCTCGTCAGCATGGCTGAGACTTATCATTTCTGGTGCGCTCCTTGAGTAATCATCTTTGGTATCCCAAAGGTCCTCGTGGTGCGTCCGTGATTTTATGCGACAGTTAACGCATTCACAGAGTGCAGTAGATCTCGCTGCATAACCACCTTTCCGGAACTCGTTCATAGAGATGGTAGCTGTCACCACCTTTATGAGAGGGTCCGACGCCATTGCGGCGACATGAGCTCGCAACTAACTACTGAACGAAGTTCAATGGCTCCTAGCATCTTTGACGAGTGGTAAAAAAAACTTCAAACGCAACCGATACGTCTGAATAGGAAACTCGCAACTTTTTTTTTCTTTTTATAAGTCCTCTTCCGCAGATGTAGCGTTCGTTTTCGCGTGCGGTTTTCATTTTAGAAATCACAACAAAGACGCGGAGTTACACCGTCTCGAGTAAGGCCGAATCAATAACCATATCAGCATCTCTTACCCACAAAAAGATTCTAGCCGTCCTATCCTCACAAATTCAAACGCCAAACGTTAACAGCATTCAGGTTGGTGTCATCTGTGCGCTCACCGACCCAATCGTAAGAATGGAATTAGCACAACCAGGTAATCAAAATTTATATGGGAAAAAATCAATTGTGTAATGTCGTTACTGCACGACATTACACAATTGATTTTACTGTAATTTTAGTTATGCTCGCTTTAACTGGTGGATTTGTCCCTTTAACGATCGGAGATCCTGCTCATCTCTGATAAATGCCTTGAGTCGAGCGATGGCCTCTTTTGTTCCTTAAGACGCAGATTCCTACATTCTTTTGGAATAAAAACGAGAGGTCAATTGACCAAGTATGTTAATTTGTTCCGGATATAGATAGTTAAGCAACTCGTGTTCTATCGTCAGAGGATCATGGCCCATTACGGCTCCTTTGATGGAATGATAACAAGGTTTATATAGTGCAACGAGGTTGGCGTGTACCATGCACAAAGGAAGCTATGATTTAAAGAGCTCGCGTACAGCACATAAAATGACTTTGTGCGTTATACCGAACGACGGAACTAAGAGTTTTTTTCATAACGAGTTACTTATGCATTCTGTCAAAACTGACATGTTAAAAAACAGTTTCATTCTAAACTGATACTGGCTATATCTGCTATATTACACCCAATCGTAGAATTGTTCTTGTTCTCTTGAATTGCTAACATCAAACAAAACCTTTTTGTTTCGAAGTCACATCATCTTCATTTGTACCAATACTTTGATACTTCCGAATATTTTTTTATTTTGCAAAAGTGTAATGTGTGTTTCGCAGAATCGTACAAAATTGTTTTTTAGCATTTTTTAAAAGTGTAATCTGTACTACACGTCCTATTACTCCTGTGGTGATATCAAGTGTGACGGGTCACACGGCACCTTGCACAGAGGAAGCTTGACTTCCAAGAGT
>NW_020189293.1:1511680-1511882 GCF_900000015.1 Plasmopara halstedii
TGTGGAATATTACTCGTAGGAATATACGGGGATGATTTATTGGTCACTGGGACTAATGACGACTTAGTGAACAAGCTGTTTGAATCACTGAAATATCTTACAAATTAAGGATTTGGGAGAGGTGAACAAGTTCTTGGGAATGAAAATCATTAAACACGAAGAAGATTATTTTCTTGATCAAGAAAATCTTATTAATGAACTT
>NW_020189293.1:1512298-1512455 GCF_900000015.1 Plasmopara halstedii
AATCCAAAAAGTTTCAGGTCACTAGCGGGGAGTTTGTTGTGGATTTAGTTGCACGCGTCCAGACTTGTCATTTGCCGTCCACAAGATGACGAAAAAAAACCATGATCCAAGAGAACAAGACTTACAACTTGGTAAAAGAATTCTACGATATTTAAAG
>NW_020189293.1:1512575-1513203 GCF_900000015.1 Plasmopara halstedii
GTTTGTTGTTAGAAGTGTTATCTCAATAATGCGCAGCCGAGTCTCCGTCTGGAAATGCATTTCTTTGTCAAGAATATGCAACGAAAGGTTTTTTTCACAAGTATCACCAATACAAATGCACTGAAGAAAAATGATCACTAGACGTTTTTCGCAAGAACAATCATACGCTGCAAGTTCTGACAATTTATGCATCATGTAACAACAATCTATACATTCTGCCAGATTCATCGTCATTCGATGTCACCTGCTAAACAGTGAAGTATGGTTTAAATCTGCTCGTGCTTTTTCATCTCGTTATCGAAGCCTAACCTTTGGAGTTTGTGAAGGGTATAACGCAAGACATGTTTTTGGGTCGTGGAATGAGTTCGTGTTTGTTTTATTTTGAAACTTTGTATCGCTTGCAGTAAATGCTATCTCCAAGCATACGAATACGAGCAAAGAAATCAAAATGAAATGAAATGCAAAAATTGGGTTACGATATCTATGCATGACTATAGTTGACTTGCGTGTGGTCATTTTCTGTCACTTTACTTGATGGGCTTGGCAGCCAAATTGACGTTTGAAATTCGAGAGTTTGATAGTGGAGATGATGCAGAAAAACTAAAGGAATCGCTGACATTAGACCGCT
>NW_020189293.1:1513213-1513520 GCF_900000015.1 Plasmopara halstedii
TACCTTCTCGTCGGCAAGTCGCACCGACACTGTCCCGTTGCCTTTGCTCTCTCTCAAAGCATCGGCCATCTTTTTACTATTACCAGCAACCGTCTGGCGGCGTGCGAAATTCCTCGACGTCCCAGAATCGATCAAGATTTTAAAGGGATGATCGTATCCCCGTACATGTCCGTGTACCACAAGCAGCCCGCCGCTGTCTTCGCCGATTCAAGAGTGCATAGACTCTCAGGGGCTAAGTCCCCATGATGTGCGCCACCCGCGCACCTCTCATGAAGACTTGGTTCTTCCCCAGTAGGGCGCCCCGCCC
>NW_020189293.1:1513530-1519404 GCF_900000015.1 Plasmopara halstedii
AGCAGAATGGAAGTCTTCCGTGTGCATCCGTCTTCTTTTGATTGAAAAAGCGGTGAATGTGGCATTGAATGCCGAATCAACTTAAAGTCGGCACGGCGCGACTTGGTTGGAATGCACACATTCAGAGTTCGTCGATCAAACCGAGCCATTGAATCTCAGCTATGCTGAGAAAGAGGAGGGAGAGCTTCGTGCTACCTGGTAGAATTTAAATACCAGACTGTGCATTGTCTGTGGAGACACCCGTCACCTTCGGACTGGTTGTCCCTGTGCAAGAAGCGTAGAGGGCAGCAGGGCCCAGCCCCGAAGAGCTGCGTGATCTTGAGCACGGAACGTGTGTGCAAGCCAAGCTTGCTGGTCGTAAAAGCGACCGTGCTTTGATAGGCCAAGGAAAATCATCACCGACTCCGGGGCGTCGGGCAATTATGCACGACGCTCCACGATCGAAGGAAGTAAGCTGTATGCTACGGCGCTGGAACCCCGGTTGAACCGTCACTCTTTTCGTAGCGACGTGGACTTGTGTCACTGTGCCGAGGGTCTCTGTGGACCTCGGTGTCAAGTTCCTTGACTTGTTAGCGTGGAACGCTGTAAAGTCTTAGACTTGGATCTAAGCATGACCTTATCCTTGGTAAGGCATGATTGGAACAATATGAGCCATGGATTGATTGGAGATCAAAGACCTCGGGCGCTACGCGCATGTCTCCTAGTGGAGCTCTGATCAGTCATGAACCCACCTCTGCTAGGAAGCAGAAGCGCTATTGGAGCAGGCACTAGACCGGTATGGTCAATATGCTAGATATCGGAGTATCCGAACTGTCGAACACCAGAGGTGCTTTATGCAGAAGTCTCGAGCGTGGCTCGCGGGCTGAACGTATAGTGGCACGTAACTCATTGAGCACTGCTCAATTATCGGAGCAGTCGCTGCAATGCAAGAGTAGCTTGGTCGGCCAAGGGCCGAGGCATCGAGGGCGGGGCCCCAGTGATGCACGTAGGGTGACACGTTACCCACTAAGCACTGATCACGTTACGAAGCAGTTGCTGCATGCCAAGAGTGGCATGGTCGGACAAGGTCCGAGGCATCTCTTCTGATGCGCGTGAAGTGGCACGTCATCCACTGAACGAAGACTGCGGTAACAGCAGTTTTTTGTCGGATGTTGTGAATAACATCAAGGCTCCGATGAAACAGGGAGTGGAGACACTGGACGACGCCGAGTGCGTGTTCCTACTGGTCTCGATAAGACGTAAGACCTATTTTGAGAGAAGACGGCGAATGTTATCTGGGCGTCGACCCTGAACCAGGGTGTGTCTACCGTAGACGATAGTGCAATGCTATATACCCTTGTCAACTGTCTAAAGGGAGAGGAAGATGACGACGTTGCCCCCGAGGCTATTTCCGCGGTGGATGCTTTTCTCGAGCAAGACGAGATGTCCTTTGAAGCTGGACGAGATGTCCTTCGAAGAGTTTGGCGGTGCGTTGAAGGCGGAATTTAGCCGAGGTGGTCATTATAAGTCCGAACGTGGAGATGAAGTCGTCGTCGCTTCTGGATGAAGCTGTCCTGGAGGACAATAAGAAGGTGCTGAGCGCACGAAGTGGATCGTCGATCCTGAAGGATCCCTCGGATGCGTACTATTCTTTGGTAAAAGAATTTTAAAACGTCTCCGAAGACCCGCCGTCGATCGTACATGGATTGAGGTGTGCGTCCTGAGATTGACCTGGTTCCATGAACCAAATACTGCGTAACACGCCAATACCCCCTGCCCAAGGTGCAGTGTGACGTCACAGACGCCTTTTTCTCTGCGAATCACGAGGTAGGAATGGTGCGTCAGAGCAAGTCTCCCCCATTCATCACCCACGTTTTGTGTCCGGAAGCCGATAGGCAAGTGGCGTAACGTTCATGCTTACAATAAGTAAACGCTGCCACCATTCCGGCACAGACGCCAATTCCTCGAAAGTATGTTTCAAAACGATATTGCTGGCTGCACAAAGTATAGCACTCGACTTGGTCGACGGGTATTGCCAATTGCTCATGAGACATAGTGATAGTCCGCTGACAGTGATATGTACTCCGAGCGGGATGCCGTTGGAGTGACTGGTGATGTTCCAATGACTGTCAAGCAACAGCAAAATTTAATTGTCTTGTGACGCAGTCGTTCAGGCCCCACCGGGCGTATGCACAGACACATCCTTCATCCGCAGTCGTGCGGACCATGGGACGCATGAAGACAACCACATCGTCGACTCAGGAGCGGTGCTCGAGTGCATGCGCACGAATAAGCTGCATGCTAACGCAGATAAGTGCATCTTCGGCGCTGAAGACTGAAGAAATCTCCTTTTTAGGGTGTTTCATTGGTCGGTGCGGCCTTTGAGCGGTTCCCGCTTAGGTTAAGGCCATTGCGGACTGACCGGTTCCAAAGAACCAAACGGACTTGCGTAGGTGGCTTGGCCTCGCCAAATACTTGCACAAGTATAGCGCAAATTATGCGGAAATAGCACGGCCATTGTCTAATCTCCTAGAGAATGTACAGAACGATGCTGAGACATCGAGCATCGGAAGCCTTTTGACAGGGTCACATACAGCATCCTTCATGCACCGATACTGGCGTTGCCAGGCCCAGTCGTCCTTGTAGTGTCGTCTGTGACGCTTCGGACTTTGCTATCAGCTGTGCACTGCTGCATGCAGACACCGATGAGCGAGCTCGAATTATCGCATTTGAATCTCAAAATCTTAGGGTATGTGGAGAGGAACTACCCAGACTACGACAAGATATTACTTGCGATGATGTATGCGCTTGTCAAGTTCAGGGTGCGCCTGCTTGACTCAGCCGTTTTTGATCTACACAGATCATGCGTCCTTACGCACTGCGACCCAGTCGCCTCACCTCTCGCAGAGAATGGCCAGGTGGCTATCATTCTTTGCAGATTATGACTTCAAGGTGTAGTATAAGCCACAAAAGCAGAATGATTAGGCTGATGCGTTGTTACGCAAACCGGACTATGAGCTTGCTCATGTCACGACAGTGACGTCATCAGTGACGGATTTAATTCGCGACACATACGCGAGTGACAGTATATGTGTGGCACTGCTGCAGGCTCTCGGGAGCAAGGAGCTGGGAAACTCGAACAAGAAATTTTCGGCGCGTTCGCACGGTTACATAGAATAGCGGGTTGCTGTGTTATAGCACCGGTTCGACGGGTACGCCACGTATTCTGGTTCCTCATGATGAGAATTTTGTGATATTGTATCCTCTTTGAGGTCCACAACACCCCATTCAGTGGTCATCTCGGTTGCAGCGGGGCTTCTGTAGCTCTTTGCTTGGGAAAAACTAAGTCAAGGTCACCGACCTTAGATTCTTTCAAAGAACCAATACAAGTGTAGCGGATCGCAATCCGCTACTTTAAGTACTTAAACCTTACCAAGGCAAATGAAGACTTCTGATCAAAAACAAAACTGCATTTAATTGTTTTTGTTACGGCAGAGCCGCCAATATCTAAAACGCTAGGTTTTCCTAATTAATACAGTAATTCCTAATTAATATAGCAAAAAATAATTAATACAGTAATATGCATTACATCTGGCAATTCTGCCACGTGGTGGCTTCTTGTTACGGTGCAGCCGTAATACACACCTACGTATGGTTGCACAAGATAGTGCGACCCGCCCTTTCTCACAAGGGCACGTGTAACCCGATTACACTATCTCTCATTAGAATTTTGAATATCCTCAATTCACATTCTACCGTCGCGTCATACGAGGGTCGCGCGTCTGAGACACCTTTACATTCAAAAGAACAACTTTATACCTTCTCCGGTCTATGAGCAAAGTGTTTACGACACACAGAACACCCAGCTAGCGGCTCCCGCGGACGCATCTCCGGACAGTACGCCCGCGGCAACTAGGCTCAACACACCGCGCCCGCCCCGGGAGACGGATTCCCTCGTCTTGGAGTTGGATGAAGTCGACTACGAGTCGGATACTCCTTTCCCAGCATGGGATGACGAGGAAGATGAAGTGCGCCAACGGCGCGGTGTGTGCCCAGCTCAAACCCTGCGGACGCCATGTTCGTTCCCCGACCTCTTGGCTTCCGGTGTAAGTTGTATTATAACCAATCGCCTAGACGAGGCACAGGAGCAGCAATCGGAGGCTGCTCTTAGAGCGGCTTTTCTCTGCTCGTATCCACCTTTGGTCTTAGACCCTCGTGTGGAATACGGCTTCCGCTCGGCGGATACTGCTACTGAAGCAAAAGACGCAATCACTGGGTTGTTAGGGGTCTACTTAGTCGGTCCTCCAGCCACTACACAAGTTGAGCTTGATCAGCGGAAAGCTCTGCAAGCTCGCGTTATGATAACTCAAGAGATCCAATGGATAGGTACCGCGCTCGACCCCGATCTCAGTAAGGAGTTGCTGCTATCCCCGCAATGCGGACCATTCCTGTAATGCTCGCCCCTGGCGAAACCGCTGCAGATGACGATGCGCTCTTTGAGTGATGGGCGCAATGGCACCGAAAACCTTCTTGCTGACTACCTAACAGCGAATCCAAAAGGAAGTGGACGTGCGCGTTGAGCGCCATCTTAGATTTTAGCTTGCCAAACTCAAGGCGCAACGCCGACTTCCTGTGTATTGTCGCCCTGAGAAATATGGAACTATCCATAACGCTCCCGTGAGTTCTGTGATTTCTCACACACGTGAGTCTACGACCACCGTTGGGAACGGAAATCTCTGCACTCCGTGGCTTAACTTCTGGATGGCCGAGCGTCTTTGGGTGCCGCCCCGGCGCCAATGCTTCCGCGCTCACTTGCGCCGGACCCCGGTACGGCTTAAGGAAGCCCACATAAAACACTGGGTGGGTGCGCATCCTTCTCGGAAGGCTCAGCGTATACGCTAGGCCTCGCTTAGCCACGACCTTAAAAGGGGTAATAAAACGTTGATGGAGCTGTGACTTAAAGACAGCAGAGATTGCATGTGTAGGAAGGTTTTTATTATTAGTTAAAACCAGGTCTCCAACCCAAAGTTTATTTTATTTCTTCTTGCATTTTTGTCTGCATATTCCTTCTGCATGTCTTGGCTTTCAGCCATCGCATCGCGAACGTGTCGTAAGGCACTCAGTCTAGTAGACAGAAACTCTCCGACTTCGTTACGCACGGTGAGGGGGCTGACATCAGCTAGCCGTTTGGCTATTCCTCACTCACCAAGTCCTGAGCCATGGGATGGCAGCGTCAGCGGGAAGCGAGAATTGATAATCCCAATTATGTAGAACGGCGTTAGCCGTTTAATGAATGCACTGCATTGACCAGAGTGAACTTTACGAGTGACAACATAGCGCTCCAGCACTTCGGCGCTCAGCACAGACGGTGCGAAAAACGTCTTCAACGAAGGGATACACAAGCTCAGTCTGACCAGCAGTCTGCGGATGGTCCGCTGATGACATAGTCAACTTGGTGCCCAGCGCCCTGAAGAGTGTAGATCAAATTTTCCCAGTGATGCGCGAGTCTCTGTCGAAGACAATTGACTCCGGGGGTCCATGTTGTCGAAAGCGACGTCAACAAACAGCGTCACTGTACCCACACGGTCGATGGTGTTCGGCACTGCCGCAAGATGAGCCATCTTGCTCAAACGGTCCACAAAGACCACTACACCCGTGTAGCCTGTCGAGTTCTCGGCAGGCCAAACCCAAAGTCCATACCCATGGACTGCCAACATCAGGACAGTACCGGTAAACTGGACAGTGGCGCCGTGGCATTCGGAGAGAATTTCACCCTCTGACACGTCTCACACGTGTGCAGATGTGTGCTCGTTTATTTGTACAGATTGAGCCACCAATAGTGGCAACTCACAGAGCTGTACGTCTTCTCACGACCGAGATGACCGCTAAGTGGGG
>NW_020189293.1:1519414-1523734 GCF_900000015.1 Plasmopara halstedii
TACCACAGCCACGTCGGTCCTGAAATTCGTGACGATGTTCAATTTCACGGCAGCGCAAATACTCTAGACAATTGAACTTGTTGTTGGGCTCTTCATTGCAATCGTCATCCGCCCAAGCTGGTCATTTGATACCAGGGTTTGACTCAGTGCGAAAGCGCCGTTCGGCGTGGATTCGGAGCATCATCCATGTTCGATGATGGTGAAAGTGCCTTCGCACCCTCGGATGGAGGTGCGGTTTTGCTCTGCGCTCGTCGTCGGCATAAGTCGTCTTCGACGCGGTCATTTTATGTGGGGTCATGAATGACCAAGTCTCAGAGTCAGAGAAAGTTTGCAGAAAGTTCGAAGACAGTATGGGTAAACTCACTTTTGAGTGGGGTGGTGGGATGATGTAAACCCATTACAACTGCTGTGTGAACCACATAATTTTGTTTGTTGTTAACATTTACGATATATCTTGCATAGTTGTATATGTTTTATCAATTTAGGGAAGATTTAAGGCCTATTATCCAAAATAAATGTCACTTCACCTTTTCCCCCTCGTTCGCCAAAATCGACTGTTGGTGAAAGTGAAGAACACGCGGTGAAGCGTGTTAGCAATTTAAGTCTTCCTCACTAAGTGCGTGTATACGGACGGGCCGTTCCCGTTACACTTCGGCATCCAATCCTGGTAGTCACTTCTCACAGCTGATGAACGAATCAAGGCAAGCGATTACCGCATCTGACCTTTAAAGCCGCGAGTTTTCTGATCTCCTCGAAACCAAGACTTGACATGAACTTGTGTGTCTTGTTGTCCGGAAACAGGTACTCGAACATCTCATTTGTATCCTCGCAGACGATCGAGTCCTGTCATGACTCGATCGTGAAGTTGACTACAAGTGCTACCAAGTGCAACAAGGTTACCGTGAACTTTGTAAAAAAGCCTAGTCTCAAAAAATGCTGGCTTATAAGCTGTAACCAAGACCAGTACCGAATATTTTTTGTTTGCTTTGCCATATATTTTCCGAGACTGAAACCAAGAATATACGTTTTACCATATCTCACAATAGTACAGACTTTATTCCTCGACGTGCTGCAAGCTGTCCCGTAGTCCCGACATCTTCTTGAATAGCGATATTTTTGCACTTTTAACTATCACAGTTAAAAGTGCAAAGTGAATCTCGTATAGTATACAATACTATACAGTATTGTATAAATGTACAGTAAGTGTAATTTCTTCGTAACAGTCCATTACTTTCTTGGTTACACTGTACAATTGTACGAATAAAATATTGTACAATTGTACGAAATTCACATAAACTGATGTGTAGTTATAGATATTCGGAAGTAGTATTACAGAAGACGATGGGACTCCGTATTCGAGAGATCCGTGGTACATTTACTAACAACATTGGTCCCTCTGGGTTTTATACAATAGCGTGTTGTGCACCGTAAAAATAGTGTAGTTTGCATAAATGGAGGGTACTCAAACACACAATCCCGTTCCAGCAACGGTATTTTTTCTTTCATTTGATTACAAAGAATTAAAATATTAGAACAAGTGGTTTTAGCGGTGTTATAGTTTCGACTCTGGGATTTTAATTTGGTCGATGAAGACGAAACTTCTTTTGCAATCTTATTTGTGAAAAGGCTTAGATCATGCAGCAAAGATGTGCACAGTCAGTATGGCTGATGGTCTTGTGGTTCACTGCAATACTTTTGTCGGCTGCACGCGTTGAAGCGATGCAAACTAATGTATCGAGCATTTGCTCGCCATCCGACCCAAGTCCTCTCGTCGTGAAAGGATCTATCACATATGTTTGTGTTAATGTTAATGATAAATACCGTACGCTTTTTACGCCTATTGCCGACAAATTCATCGTGTTACGCATCAGCGATTGTGAGTTTTACCAGCAATTAATTCGTTGAGCTTAATTTATGATCCAGCTTGGCATTTTTCACTGTTTTAATGTACTGCAGCGTGGAATGATACTCGTATCGGTGCTAACCCTTCAGGGGCATTTGTTACAGTGTCGAGTCTAAAATATCGGACAAACTACAAGTTATATTCGTCGACTTCCAAAGGCCGGCTGTCTCCTTACATGACTGCTATCATATCTGTCAAGATGGGCGTTGTACAGGGCGTAAGCTGGGACGAAGGTTGTTACTTTTGCACTGCAGATATGTGTGACTATAACCTTTTCTCAAAACCCGAAGAAACGGCAATGACACGTTTGAGTGGTCAAGGCAAAACTTGCTATACCTTCGTTGACAATTGCTCAGCCACTAACGCATCGAAGTTGAGTATAGCTGTTGGAGACGGCAGCATCGCTGGATCAAACGCCACTGTGAGCGGTGCCAACACGTCCGCTCAATGCGATATCACTGTCTACCTGGGATGGACTGGCACAGACAAGTATGGAGAGTATTTAGGAAGTGCATCACTTCGAATGTCTCAATTCTCAAAGTATTCAATCGGATCATTTTTCTCGAGCATTGGCGCCAGTTTATCTAAGTTGGCCCCAACTAGCCGTAGCGATATTGCAGCTTAGGCTATACCGAATATACTTCTTGAGCGGTCCGTATTGAGTCAAAAGAAAATAATGTGCTTCAATTTCAGAATAAACTCGCTGATGTCGGACAAAAATCGTGGATCGATCGATTTAAGCTATCGTTTTCTAGCACTGCATCCAGATTATCCCACCAGTGCGGCAGCAGATCCGAACAGATGAGGCGAAACCATGGCGAAAAACTTCGCGTAGGATCATCGAGAAGTGTCGGCAAGTGTTCACGAGTAACAAAATCGACCTGCTCAACCTCGTTCTTGTTTAAATTGTTCAATGGCACCACGCCACGTGCGAAGAGAATATGATCCATCTCGTACTCCGTCCAATTAGCGTCGGATGAGGCCTAAAAGTGTCAGCGATCTGAATCAATAAAAGCCTTGAGCTAATATGCTATAAGCCATTACGAAATACCTTGTACATGACCTTTGAGACGAAAGAAATATCGTCAACTGTAAATGTAGAGGTTGGAATACCGAGCTCATGCTCTAGCTTTCGAATAGCTGCACGCTTGACGCCAATACCATCTTTCAACTCACTTTCAGTATACAGCGGATGACTGAACAGTGCAAGACCAGTCAAATCTGTCTCTATGCTATACAAGAAATCGCTAACATGACCTGCAACAAGAGTTGGCCCAAAAGCCTGGAAATGTGATTTTCTTACGTGCACGCTTCTGAATGAGCAGCTCATTTTTTGGATTGAAAACAAAAATACTGAATGCACGGTGCAGCACACCGTCGTGTATATGTGCTGTACGCACAAAAATATAGAATTGGTGAGTCTGTCACCCAGTCAAGAGAGCTCCACTTATATATATACCGTCTTTCTTGCTGATGGGCCCCAAAACGTTATCCTGCTGATCCACCTGCACAATCCATTCCTTCATGTATTGCAACTGCTCAGCGTCAACGCCTGCCGTAATATCATCAAAAGTCTGTCGACCTAGTGAGCTGAAGGCCATAGTGTTGGTGCGCACTGCTCTTAAGCGGGAGAAATTTGTCCACATATTCGTCAACGTCACGGTTAAATTATTTATGACCAATTAGGTAAACGTTATCAAAGCGTCTTTGTAAGATATCTATCGCTAGTCTACCTGACTATACTATTCTGTCTTCTGGATTGCCGATAGATTAAAGTATCAACGAGCCCGCCGATTTTGGTCGACTAGCAGCGCACCCAACATTAGGCTAAACAGCCTCTCTAACGTTTGAAGTCATCCTCGTCCAGATTTTGGCGCTCAAGCGCCTCTTTTGCTCGGTAAATCTTAGACTGTATGTAAAAGGAGCCGCCTTTTGCCGGGTCATTCGCTTCAAAATATCTTTTAAATTGTCGTTGAACATCCTCCAATGATGGGGCCGGACCACTAACGGGAAAGTTGAGAATCTCACGAGCCTGCTGAGTGGACATTTGATTTTTACGCACTACTGCCTTGGTCTTCATGGCAGCAGCGTTACCTGAGCGCGCGTTTTGGACTGCTTGTTGGTAGGCGTGTACAAATGCCTTAGACACGATGCCCGCACCCATGACAACAACCTGCGCAATAATTCTACCCAGAGGTCCCGACATGCTTTGCTTCTTTGCTCACCCTTCAAATTACAAAATCGTATTTAAAGAGAAAAAACAATGGACGGCAACGTTGAATAATATATGAGAGAATAAAAAAAATGCCCCAACTTTTGCCACATATCCCAACTTTTCAAAAAATAAAAAAAATACACAAGCACGTAAATTATCACCGGGGAGCCGTAATATTACACAACAGAAGATGTTTGTATTA
>NW_020189293.1:1523744-1524274 GCF_900000015.1 Plasmopara halstedii
AAAGTATGCATTTGTCAAGTTCAGGGTTTACCTGCTCGGCTCCAAGCCGTTTGTGATCTACACAGATCATGCGTCATTACGCACTGCGACTCAGCCGCCCCACCTCTCGCAGAGGATGGCTATCCCTCTTTGCGGATATAACTTCAAAGTGAAGTATAAGCCCGAGAAGCAGAATGCTTTGGCTGACGCGTTGTCACGCAGACCGGACTATGAGCTTGCTCATGTCACTACTGTCACGTCGTCTGTGACAGATTTGATCCGCACCGCGTATGCGGGTGATGGGATGTGGGTAGCGCTGCTAAGGGATCTAGGGAGCAAGGAGATCGGAAACTCGGACAAGAAATTGTCATCATGAATGCGTGCACGATTGCACTGATATTCATTGAATAATGAGCTGCTTTTTTATAGCACCGATTCAACGGATACACCACGAATTGTGGTTCCTCATGATGAGGACTTGAAATACCGCATTCTCTATGAGGCTCACGACACGCCACTCAGTGGTCATCTTGGTCGTGAGAAAACGTACA
>NW_020189293.1:1524726-1525367 GCF_900000015.1 Plasmopara halstedii
TTCTCACCATCTGTAAAGAAGTCGATGACTTCTGTCTACCAGAATGAGTGTCCTACGACACGTTCGCGATGTGATGGCTGAGAGCCAAGACCTGCAGATACAATATGCAGATGAAAAAAGAAGGGGCAAAGTGAAAAGCTTTAAGGCCGGGAACCTGGTTTTATTAAATTCTAAAAACCTGTCTATAAATGCATCCTCTGCTATCTTTCGGACGAAGCTTCATCCATGGTCTATCGGACCGTTTAAGGTTGTGGCCAAACGGGGCCTGGCGTACACGCTGAACCTTCCGAAACGGGCGCGCACCCACCTGGTGTTTTACGTGGGCTTGCTCAAGCCGTACCGGGATCCGGCACAAGTGAACGCGGAGTGTTGGTGCCGGAGCGGATCCCACGGGCCCTCGGTCACCCAGAAGCTGAACCAGCAACTGGTTCTGAGCACGGAATGCAACAACCTCCATTTCCAATGGAGCCAAGTGCTCCATCGTTGCCTGCAGTGATGCATTCGCCTGCTGCACGGCTAGAAGTCGCTTCGATAGAGCGCGGAAGTCCTCAAGGCGAGGTAGCCGGCGCACGACGTGCTTTAAATCGTCAAGGGCGTCCGCACAGCGATATGCTACTTCAGCATGACGCTCAGCGGAGCTC
>NW_020189293.1:1525377-1525762 GCF_900000015.1 Plasmopara halstedii
GGAGTTTTGTTGATGTAAACTTTCCAAAGAACTGTGGAAAGTTTAAGAGTTTATAACGTACGTGGCTAAAAAAGAAAAGAAAAACCGCGTCACAAGTCGACGCAAATCTATTCATATGTACAATTCTCGCTCTTTAACGGGTCAATCCGATGGAGGTTACATTGCGGCAGATAATATAACTATCGTCGCTATTAGACTCAAGCCCAAAGCATTGCGAAGTGTCGTCCACGTTCTGCTCGACATGAAAATCTTTGATCAAGCCACTCGCTACCAAGCTTTCATACAAGACAAAGCCGTTCTGAATACTTACCACATAAAGCCCAGACTGCGACCCAAACCATTCATTCGAGTATTCGAGCTCGGCAACGTACCCGCGTGGCTTGGC
>NW_020189293.1:1525898-1526956 GCF_900000015.1 Plasmopara halstedii
TGGGTGGGATGACGAGGAAGGCGAGCCACGCCAGCGGCGTGAGACGAGCCCTGCACACGCCTTGCGGGCCCCATGGACGTTTTCTGACCTCTAATCACCTGAGTGACGTGGTGTAATTACCAATAACCTTGACGGGGCACATAAGCGGCAGCTGGAAGCTGCCCGTTAGGCGGCTCTGATGCGCGCCCATCCACGGCCGGTCATTGCCCCTTGTGTGGAATATGGCTTCCGCCCGGCGAATCCCTCTGTGGAATCGAAGGATGTGGTATTTCGGTCGTTACGTTTCCACATCATCGGACCCCCGGTCATTACGGAAGATGAGCTTGCCAAACGGAAAGCGCTTCGAGCTCGTATCTTGGTTACACAAGAATTTCCGTTGGAAGCTTATCGCACTCGCCTGCGGGCTCAACGAGGTGGCTCTCGTGTACCCGCAATGCGAACAATACCTGTAGTGCTCGCCACTGGCGAAAGCGCTGCAGATGACGAAGCGATCTTTGAGCGATGGGTGCAACGGCACCGAAAACTTTCCTCACTGTATAACTTACAGTTGAGCCACAAGGAACTGACGTGCGTGTGGAGCGACAACTCCGATTTGAGTTTCCCGAACTCGTGGCACGTCGTCGCTTCTTTCAGATTGTCACCCTGCGACGTATGGGTCAACCTCCAACGCTCCCGCGAGCTCTGTGTCTGCGACCGCAAGATCTCAGAGCCACTGCTTGAGCTCAGCTCATGACCCTTCTACTTCCCTGGCTATTGTCGGAAAGCGCGGGGTGTCATGATCATTCCGATCAAAAGGGTTCACAGTGACTGGGCAATCTTGCCGAAGTGACGCCCCAAACTCCCACATGTTTTCGGAGTCGGGATATTCCCACCACTTCACCAGATATTGGGTTTGACCCTGGTGACGACATCGTCCCACAAGACATTCCACGTGATAGTGGACGTCACCGTTCTCATCGAGAAGATTCGGTGGCGGGCGTGACGACCAGGTCGACCGCCTTCCGGTGACTCGTGATGCTCTTCGAGCCCTTGAAGACGAGGTCCTTCGTGATCGGAGC